>NC_053118.1:19821102-20122769 GCF_010015445.1 Perca fluviatilis
ATGTAAGTTTGGTAAACACTTTCCCTGATTCATTACATCCTGTAGTCTGACATATCTGTGAGAGCCGAGTCAATTTAAAGTCAGTATTGTACGTACAATTGTACGTCTTATCCCCCTAAATTATTCTTCAAATTCCAAATGAAGGGAAATCTTCCACCTATAAAAACATTTTTGTACCCCTGCCATATACACTGAACTAGAATGTCATTTCAAAATGTCACATCACTTCAAAGTGTTTCTCTAAGTTGAAGTAACAAAGCGAAAGTCAGTATAGTTCTAAAGAGTAGATCTTCACACCATTACATGCAGAAAAGAGTGCAGAGTGATTTATTTCAGTGGCGACAGGAAGTAGGCAGACTGAATGTGCTGATTTTCTGTTTCTTCACTCGAAGTTGAGCGGGTGGCCATCGAAGTGAGTGAGCACATGATTCTCAAACACCTTCTGGTCGCAGTCCAGCGGGAACTGCTCGCTGCACATGGGGCAGATTTTCCAGTGGCTCTCCACGTGCTCCTCAAACTTGCTCTGGTCATAGTTGGGTGGGAAGATGACCTCACAGAGTGGACATCGCTTCATGTCCATGCTGCACACGGGGAGAGGACAGAAGAAGAGAAAGGCAGGGAGAGGGAGCTCACGTTAATGAGCAGTCAAGAGATGATGTGCGCAAAAACCAGAAGCGTGGTCTAATAAAGAGCATCTGTCTGATGCGACGTGGGTGGCCTGCTGCTTGACGAATACCAACAAAAGGGGATTGTGCAGCAGAACAAACACTTTGCACATGTTACAATGCACAGGTTTCGAAAAATGTAGGGTGCAGCAAACTCGGATGGCATTTATGAGAGGTTGGGCGTTACCTGGGATCAAAGCAGAAGGCAGTTTGTCCATCGGTCACAAATGGGCTGTGAGTTTCAGTTGCTGTGGGCTGTTCGTTGGTATTATCCTGAGAAAGACATTTTGGGGAATTGTGAACATTTGTGAATATTTAACACAAAGAAGTCAATCATAAGTATTTAACTGCATACTGCATGTGGGAGAGAATGCAGACAGCGCAGTCTGAGCTTACATTGTTGATGTTTTGCTTTTCCTCTGACTCCTCGTGGCCTTCTGGCCGGCTATGATTGCGTGTGGGTTGGTTACACACCACATTGCTGTCCCAGGAGGGCGGGCCCACAGGGGGCCTAAGCAGCTGGTCATTTGAGAACTCCTCATCTCCCTCATCTGCAGGAAGGGAATTCAAAGACTTGGCTACTGTAAATACAAGTCAATTATTAAGTTATGTGAATCTATCTGAAAAGGAAACAAACCTTTAGAGTCTGTTATGGAGTAAGGGTTCCCAAAATGCAGCTTGCTGGGGCTCTTAGAGACCAGCAGTGGGGTGGGGGCATCCTGGGTGTAGGGGACAGGGTACTGCAGGAATAAAGGCACATTGGACTGGATACTCTCCAAGACGGTTTTCTCACTGGCCCCCTGATCTCCCTTCCTGCGGCTGCTGCCCTTCTGGAGCTCCTAGGCAGGAAACGGCAGAATTTAAAGACCAATGTCAAAATTAAAAACGTTTTCTGTGGCACTAAATATCTGGTTTCTATCTCTCTATGCCTCCCAGTCTGTCAGTAATGTCAAGTAATTCATCAGTGCTTACTATCACACAGCAGCTATGAGTCCTTGTTTTTTCTCTCGCTCACACAAACATTTTAATTAGTGCCTTCATTAAAAAAGAAACTCTTCTCATTTTCAAAGGGATTGGGACGCTGTGTTTTATTGATGTTAGTTGCAGACGCCAATTTAATTTACAGTCTAAACCTCAAATTGGGTCATTCTGCTCCTCTTAGCTGTAACAGCATTACCTCGAAGCAATATTTTAGGTCAGTGAGGACCTTGCTGTGGTCCAAAGTAATGAAATGGAAAATAAGAACTCATTTACTTGGCTTCTACAATTAGAGGCATAGTAAACACAGACCAGATTGGGAGAGGGAAAATTGCCAGGGGAATGGCACTTTTCAAGAATTTTTTTTTTATAGTGAAATGAAGTCCATAAAAGAGAAAATGAAAGCTGTCACTAACCTCCTCTACTTTTTCCTTCTCCTTCACAACAAGCGCTAGAGTGCCCTTCAGTTCCTTTAGCTCCCGTCCCTTCTCAGCTATCTGGCTCTGAAGTAAACAAAAGACACAAAGATAGAAGTTTCAATTCTCAAACATCTGACATGTGCTGCTGATAGAAAACTGCATCTTTGAAATACCCTCAGACCTCTGTGTGTGACATTAATTGATCACAGCCATAAAAGACTTCCCTTCGCAGAGGACTAATTTATGTACAATACCGCTCAAAGCAAAACAACCTGTTTGAATTCATCTGAGACACTAAGCAAATATCCGCCTGACCTAAGCCAAGCACGGCATTAGGCAGGCAACTGGAGATGACTCCTCAGAGCCAAGCTTCGCTTGTCTCCAGAGTCTGACATAAACAGCAGTAAAATGTCATCTTACAGATAGGCCTGCTCGTAAACAACGCTGTCAGAGCGGCTCTGTTCAAGGGGAGAGATAGCATCTATAATGGCTAAGCCTAGAAACTTAAAGCCACTGAGGGGCTGCTATACAGACTTGAAACAAATAATAAAATGTAATAGCTCAGGCGCTCTCTTCTACCTTACACCGCTTCGTAGCCTACTGTTGAAATCACAGACTCCAGTAGTCATCGTTGGACATTTATTGATCACAATGGGCCTCATTCACCAATGTTTTCTCTTAAATATGTTCTTAAGAAAGTCCCTAAGAAAAGTCTACGTCGGATTCATGACGTGTTCTTAAACAATTGAATTGAACAGAATTGTTCGCACCTGTGTTCTTAGGATTGATGAATCCCACGTCTTCGTAATTGAAAGCGCGTGCCTGTTTTTCCTAATTAGCATAAGGAAACGCCCCGCAAATTCCCGTATAAGGACATGACACTTCCTGTGCACCTCCTGGGAAGTGGGAGACACTGTTCAGGAGATGGTTGTCGGAGTCGCAGAGGACTTGTACGTTGCAGTGGTGGAGGAAGTACTGAATCTAAGTACTTAAGTAAAAGTACATATAACCGGAGACATATTTACTTTAGTAAAAGTAGAAGATGTCCACTACCACAAAAAAGGCCTGGCTTTTAAAAGAAGTTCCTATCCTAACCAGCATAAAAGGGAAATATGTTGTTAGAATCGGAATGGTTGGTTTTATTCATGGATGTATTTTAAGACGGTTTTACATTCTTTAACCATGTAAGTAAGCAAATAAAGTGTGTGAAGCAGCGAAAACAGGGAGGAGATGTGAAGAGGTCCAGCCAAATAAATAAGATATGAACGTGTCTTACGCTGCCTGGCGGAGAAGTAAACGACGCTGTGGAGAGAAATAGATGGCAACTATGATTTAAAAATGGGAATAATAAAAAACAAACATTTTCACTTTTACCCGAGGCTGTGTTACCGAGGGTCAGCGGCACTGCGCCCGGGCTCTGGAGCACCAGAGCCAGCATGGAAGCAAGGATAAGCGGTGCCCCATATCTATGGCAACCAAACTTCACTGGTGAGACAAACTTGTGATGGCCAGGAAGATGTTTTGGCAGGGGAAAAACTGATCAGAAAATGTAATAGAACGTTGTAGAAATGTAGTGGATTAGAAAGTATAAATAATTGCTGCAAAATGTAACGAAGTAAAAGTCAAAAGTATGCACTATTTATTCTACTTAAGTAAAGTACAGATACGTTAAAAATGTACTTGAGTAAAGTAACGAAGAATTTGTACTTTGTTACATTCCACCACTGCATTTTGGCCATATAAATAGCACGATCAATCACTAAATAACACGGGATTTAAATCAGTTTAATTGCTGATGTTAATTGCAGTGTTAGTGTTTATTTGCATACTATGATTTTTTTTTCAACAAATGATCAGAAATACATTACAGTACAATACTATCATTGTAAACGACTGTAGAATTAAATAAAATGCAGTAACCAATTATTTGGAGCAAATTGTCATCACTCAAATGTGCGTAAGAGTGCTCTTGAGTGTTCGTAGATTGTATGTTATTAACCCCTAGGTTCATTTTGCGCCGGAATTGTCCTTTAAGTGTCCAAAGACAGACCTGATTTGAAAGCAGCAGAGCATCACTGGCAGCAGATGGCCTGACTGCAGTGCTAAGTGTCTGAACTGACCTTGTAGCGATCTTCCTCTGCTGCCAACTGCAGTTTCATGTTCTCATTCGTCTTCAGTTGCTCCTTAAATTTCACCTCCATCTTGGCCAGCTCATCAGCAAACATGCAGCTACGCTCCTTCTCCTCCTAAAGAGCAGTCAGATATTAACCAATGCTCTTTTTATCATATTCCTCTATCTTACAATGCAGAGAGTACATCATGCCTTTGGAGAACATGAGTCTTTGATAGAGTTTGAACATCTAATTTGAGGACACTTGACCAATAAAAGGACGCAAATAATCAGTTTCTTACCACCAGCATCTGCTTGCATTTCCTGTACTTGTCATTCCTGTCGGACGCCTCTCTGCTGATGCCTTTGAGTTTCTCCTGGATGATGGCTTCCAGCATGGGATCAGCAGAACCTGGACTCCCTGTGAAGATAATGAAGGCAAGTCAGGCAAAACATGATTGCAGTTTTAAATGCAATTATTCATTCCATGACTTACACTTTGGCACAGTTAGATATACCGTACCTGGCACTGAAGTGTCTGGACTCACTGATAAAGGGATTGTTGAGGCCTCTTGTGCTGAGCTTCTCTTCAGATCCTACAGACAGGAAAAAATAATGCAATGAGATGACAGAACTTAAAACTTAAAACAACTTAAAAGAAACAGTATATTTGTGCAGACATGAGCTGGATACACACCGGATCAGTAGACAACAAAAATGAACATGACAAAAAAAAAAATACACAAAAGGTATGCTACTGAAAACAATTACAACATGACACAGCAGATTCTATTTTCTGTGTCTTTAATAAAGTTTGCGTATCATTTTACAAAGCGACATTAAAATGTGCAAGTGGTAATGTCTTGTACAAGCACATTGAATCCAGATAAAGATGAATGGTGTTTTGTAATTCATTCCAGTCGAGAAATTAGCAATAGACTGAAGAGTGGCCAAAGAACCTTTAACTTCTGAGGACACTGAGTGGGATGTCACAGTGTTACAGAAATCTAATGTCAGTTCACAGTACAGTATGTCAGTTTACAGTACAGTATGTTGGCTGGTGTCTGGTGGGACCTACCCCTTGTGGATCAGAGAATCTAAGCACTTGTTTTTGCAGTCTCTGACATTCCTTGTATTTCTCCTTGTAGTGTTCTGCAGCCATGTGCAGCCGCAGCTTCAGGTCCTCCACCTCTCTCTGCAGCTCTGCTAAAACAGCTGGGTCTGCCGCAGCTTCTTCTTCTGCTTTGGCCTGGTGACAACAAACATTACAGCAGAACAGAACAGACATTAATGACAGGAACGGGCAAACTTCAAGGACCCCTGGGAAGTTGTAGCGATAGAAAGAAACCCCTCACTGATAGTACCTTAGTGATTATGACTGATCATCTACAATGTCTGTTTCTTTCTTTCTACAATGTTCGGTTAGAGCTTTTATAAGAAAGGGATGCTATCAAATTATTCTTCAGTAAAACTGTGGCGATCAATTAAAAGTGCACTCATGCACCCAGGAAACTGTTCTGATCAGGGAGAGGATGTTGTCTTTTTTTTTTTATTTTTTTAGTTAAGACCTGGCCTAGTCTGAATTATGGAAAGAAGTACAGGCCCCTTCAAAGGCAGAACCAATAAAAAACCCTGTGAGACTTTTTCTATTTTTCCATTATTTTGCTCTTTCTCAGTGGCTTCACCAAAACATAGCATACTTACAATATGGTTGGATGATAATACTATTATGATTTATAATCTTTCAAACTAATTGTTCTGTGGTGAAATACATTATTATATACTTCTATTAAACGTCATTGCTACTCAGATACACAGGATATTAGAGGTTTTCTATGCTCACACATCACCTACTGCCTAAATGTATTGTTTTACATGAAGCTAATTTAATCAATAAAGCCCGTTAGATTGATTATCATCCTCACAGCTTCAATCTTGGCCTCTGCCTTCATCTGCTCTACCAGGCGCTCCAGGCGGACACACTGGGCCTGAGCTTCAGCCTTGGCCTGGCGAATGGCATCCGCCTCCAGCTTCATGTGGTAGAGTTCGGACATGGTACGGTCGCGGGTGCTAGAGGCGTCCCTCAACTCAGCGGCTAACAAGGACGACTGCTGCTGTTTGGCCTGGAGCTGTTCCTCCTTCTGCCGCAGCTGCTCCTTCAGGGCCTTCATATCTCCCTGTCGGAAACAAACGTTTTAAGTGAAGGTTTTTCATTTCCATAAGGCCACTATCAATACGTTATTATGTAAGATCTTAAAAGGATCATTATTTTTAATGACTTCTTATGCCCTCATTAGTATGACATAATAAATAATCAAGTTAAATACCGTATATGACAAATCTACTTAGGTGTTGTGACTTTAAAACAAAATTATTTGTACCAAGGGGGGGACTTTGGCCAGTATCTCTCTGTAATGTTTCTCCTTTTCAGTGAGGCACGCCTGCAGGCGTCCCACCTCCTCTTTAAACTGGGCAATGGTGTTTTCCTTGTTCACGTCCACAGACTTCAGCATCTGCAGCTCTGCACTCAGCTTGGTGTTCTCCAGCTCCCGGTTTTTCAGGTGAGTCTGACACACACACACACACACACACACACACACACACACACACACACACACACACACACACACACACACACACACACACACACACACACACACACACACACACACACACACACACACACACACACAGTTATAAAACATAGTCCTTGGCATTTGCCTCATAAATACAACACCAATCACGATCATGTACGAAAGAGCATATGAAAATTAAAATAAATGTTGCATGACTTCAATTACAAAACAGAGATTGAGATAGGCCTATAAAGTTATCCTTGTACAACAGCCCCAGTGTGATGCTCCAAGTTAAATTAGGTATGGGTTTTTGGCTCCATTTCCATGGCGACACTACGGTATGTGACACTCCCAGTTCGGGTGCAGTGCCGACCACAACAAAGGCCCAGAAACACTAGGCGGACCAGAAGAAGACAGAATAAGGCATGCCTTGTTTAGACTAAATGTTTGGGCAAGAGTATACAGAATAATCACACTAGTAAAATTTAAAAAACGGAAACCGGAAAAGTCAAAGAACTGAACCTTCAATTTTGGAGAGTCTAATATGACAAAAATATTGTTAAGTTTACAGATTATAAAACTATCAGTAACAAAGCAGTCAACCGAACCACTGCTAAGCCTGTTGACATTATGATCATGTTACATCAAAGTACCTAGCTGCTACCTACTGAAACCATGACACCCTTATTTAGCTAGTAATCTTTACGTGAAAAACAAATACTACCAGTACATTACCTTGTAAAGTTCCTTCTCGTCTTTCTCATTCTTAAGATGAGATTCAAGTGCCTCCTTCTCTGCTGTAAGTTTCTTCACTCTATCCTTGAGACTAGACAAGAAAAGGTCATAAAATTGTATCACCCATGTTTATGTTCACATTCGGTGTTTGGAATAATTATTAGTGACCATAGATTATGGTCTATGTTGTTTTTATGCATCACTCACAGCTAAAACAAGATGCTGGCAAAAAATTAGAAAAAGTCACAAGCTACTTCCTCCCTTCTTGACTTAGCAATAGGTTATATATAAAATAAGGACACATGTGATGATCACACAAGGAAGATGCATGCATGTAACCAAAACCAGCAATTCAGTGAATCTGCAACAACCCCTCCATCCTTAACTCACCTGTCCAGCTCAGTTTCCTTTTGTAGGCCCTTCTGGGTGACTCCAATCAGATCCTCCTCCAACTGTATAACTCTGGCTGTGGCCTCCTCCAGCCTCCTCTTTACCTCCTCTTTCTCCTCTTGCAGGGCCTGGGAAGAATTCTGCACCTCCTGGGAGACAATAAAATAACGTTAAAACCAAGTGGGATGAATAAAAAAAAAAAAAGCCCAAATAAAATACAGAGAAGAAATCTTTAGTTTGGTAATGTAAATGATCTAATGAATCATTGAATGCATTAATCATTCTCAATCATAAAACAAATCATTTACTCCAATTTGTGCCAAGACCTAAATAAATCTAGATGGGTTAAAATCTGGCATGGCAAAAATAATGCTAGCTTCCTGGTATATCACTTTCTTTGACTCTTTGCTTTTGGAAAACGTGTGCAAAGCATAAAAAGTTTATCGTCTTTGAAATTAAAGTCTAAATCAAAATGAAGATTATGGCTCGTGCAGAGTTTTCGAACTTAAAAGATCAAAAAAGCAAATAGGAAATGATTTTTCTTTTTACAGTTTGTTTATAGCAAGAATTCTGGAATCTTTATATTCACACCATATAAAAAAACATATAAAAGTATAGTCATAAAATGAACAGCCACAAAATCTGTAATCATGTTTTCATCTGAAAGCAGTTTTAAAAGCAGCAAATTTATGGCAGAGGACAGCATTATGAATTATTACTGACACTACTTTTAAGACTTTATGTAATGCTATAATAAAACGAATTACAACTTCGATAATACAGACGTTCATATCTGTCAGAGTGTGATTTATACTTTTAGTGAATCACGAGTTTGGATAGCTATGCATATTTGCAGTCTTTCGCTAGGGGGTGCTAAGAGACTGTTTGGCCAAATGTAAAAAACTGTCCTTGAAATAACCAGAAGAACTTGAAAAGAGCATAAATCATATAATCTAACACATTTAGCAGCAGGTGCTGCATAATCAACAACCAAAATCAACTAAACTGAATAACAAAAAAGGAAGGCCTTTTGCTTCACTGACAAAAACTTAAACAACAGCAGCAAAAGTTGTTCTCCCCTCCTTACAGCTAGCACTCCTATCTGCCTTCAGCAATTGACTCCGTTCTCAGCTTACTTGGCTCGCTCTTCTCAGCTGGGCACAGGTTTCTTTCTCCTGCTCACACTCCTTCTGAAGACTCTCCTTCTCAGCTTCCAACTGGTCCTTCTCCTGCTGCAGGAGACCTATGTTTTTCACCAGCTCCTCTTTCTCTCTCTTGGCTTCCTCCATCTTTTGCTGCACAGAAAGATAAATTGTTGAAGATGTTCGACCATTCACATCATAATTCACTTCACTTACTTAGTAAACCACCATTCCCAAATAGTATATACTGTTGTTCACCACTGTACATGATGTCCTTACCAAACTAATAATTACTCAGCGAGTTAAGCAGCTGTTCTGGATGTGACAGCCGAATAGGATCTGAAAACACTTATGTATTGAGTTGCACTGCTAAGGCATACTATACCTCAAGGAAGCTAGCCTTGGTGGTGACCACCAGGATGTCAGAGTTGCATTCATCCTCCACAGTCAGCAGCTCGTCCTCTGAAGGGCTGTTGGCACGAAACTGGAATGGCGTGCTGGCTCCCCTGATCTCCCCTTTGTGGGTCACATAACAGAACTGGTAGAACTCTGCATCATCGTTGGGCACATAATATCCTGTGGAAGAATGACATCCAGTCAGTGAACTCACTGCAGAAGCATCACAGAGAAGCAAAGCAAAAGATGTTCCTCCACAACCCTAAACTTACCTCAGTCCTTAGATTCTCTTAAACTGCACACTTATTCCAAAGTTATTACAAAGTGCAGTTAAAATTTTGGGATAAGTGCACTTTGCTCAGTTATAAGTGTGTGTATAGAATGAAAAAGTGCAGAAACTGTTGTACTGTAGTGGTTCAGTGATCTGGATCATAAACTATGCATCTGTGATCTTGTGGGTTTGAATCTAAAAAGCTGAATATCCTTTTATGTCACCCTCCATTATTTTATAAAAAGTAGTATAAACCATAATAAAAAAAACACAAACTGAAATGTCTTTAACACCAGAAGAGAGATCTGTGGGAAAGGGTTCTCATTTAACTCTACCCACTGATTCATTTTTTTTAAGTTTTAACAGCCCTCTGATAAGTGGTTATTAAAAGGTGTCAAAGTTGTATAAAACTATGGTATGAACTTACCCTGAAAGACCACTATTCGGTTGACTGCGGTGCCTTCCACATAGTTCTCAGGGAGGGGCGACCACAAGAATGTGTAATAGTCCCTCGCTGTGCTCCAACCAACCTGTGAGACATTGTGGGGAATCCAATTCAACCAGATGCTCTAACCACATCAGTGTAAGATAATAACAATGGAGGATTAACAAGGAGACTTCCTAGAATCCACACACTGCCACTTCTAAAATATCTCAAACTGGTTTATTATAGTAATCATGTTTTTTTTAATCTATGTCAGGGTGATAGTGTAGGACCATGCCTACTGTGACTTTCTTTTCTAAAAAATTAAAATGATCATTCTGTAAAGCACTGATACTCCTGGTCACCACGTGCACATGGCCCGGAGCCTGAAATGAACAAGCGTAACTGTGGAAATGTAGCTACAACTCAATTCTAACAGGAAGAGGAAAATAGGTGAAAATTGTATACATAGGTGACTTGAAAATGAAAACCAAAATGTAATTATATGTATTTTATGTGTTGTTAACTGATGGCTGATGAGGGGGGAGTACAGAAAATACATCCATAACTTCAACCCGGTGCCATAAAACTGTCAAACTAAATCAGAGTCACATCGAGCTGGCTGGCTTTGGTGTGCACACGTGCATCCACAACAAGTCCAGTCAAACCAGCCTATTAAAGCAGCCTCTGCCCCAGAACATAGATTAAGTTGTGTGCTGTGACTTTCAAAGTTTTGGCCCAAATTATATTTTAAATATTCATGCAGACAGATCACACTTATTTTATACTGCTGCAACAGATGATGCTTTGATGTATACAAGCTGTTCTCGCTATCTGGGCAGTTTATTTTCTCAACTGTGTACAAACAGCCTACAGCTACAATACTGCAAGTGTTCATCAGAGCCAGAGATAGAAGGCCCTAGTGCTTCAAACCCCCCAATTGTTACCAGTGCAGTTCCAGCCTCCAGCAGTAAAGAACAGGAAGCAATTAAAACATGCACCTAGTTAGAGAGTGTCATTACTGAAGGCTAGCCCTTACCAGTCCACTCATTAGAGCAGCAAAGGTGGTGGTGGGTGAAAACTCTGAGAGGAACTCTTTCACTTATAACAGACTGGTCTGCAATGTGTATAAATAGGAGGAGAGGAGGTACAGACAGTGCAGAGCCACTATAAAAAAACTGGACTGGAGACTGAAGCAATAACACAGGCAACACTGCAAGAGTAAAATATCCAATATACAAGAAGTTACTAAATGTTACCATAGGGCCTACCCTACTGTATTTAATTTATTTTAGTTTGAGCATGACATTTCACCAGCATTCCAGCAAAGTCATACATAGGCTAAGCTAAGCTGACAGAAGCCGGTGGCAATGTTGCTGCAGGAGGTAATGTATTGTCTATGTGTCAGTCAGACTGTATAAATTCAGGAGCAAGTTGTTCATGAATCACACCTAGAGGTTGTGCTCGAAGACAGGTTAATTATAAAGCTGTGCTTGCTTTGTCCTAGGCACTGTGACAACCTGTCCCAACAACATTCCTACATAAAGCCCAGAACAGCTTGCATCACGCAGTATGGTAAATCTTCCAACATCAAAAGGGCAAAAAGCTGCATTTGTTCATGAGCAAACAAGAACCTGTCTCCTATCTATTTATCATCAATAGCATATTTAGTTTATGTTTGACTTGTCAGGTAAAAGTGCATATTCAATTAAGTGTTAATTGTAAAAACAAGAAGCAACCCTCAACTATTTTTTATAATGCAACAGGTTAATGTTTACATTAAGTGTTGACCCATCAAAAAGTACTTTTTACTTTACAGGACTAGAATGACAGTCATTGACAAACTACAGCAGTCATCAAAACAATATAGTGCAACTGTAGACTACAGCCAGTGAGTGACAAGGTTGAACAACATTCTTGTAAAACATGGTAAACAATGAAAAAAGTCATGGTGCGGCAAGTTAAGTTTAGGGACCAAAACACCTAGTTAAGATAGTTAGAAAAAAGATTGTGATTTGTGTTAAAACACCAGTCCCCTTAAGTAGTACTCCCGGGACACAAACGCCCGTTTCCTTGGTGAAAATCTTGTGGTTTCCCCTTAACTTCTTCCGGGACACAAACTCCCCTCCCCCGCTTAAAAGCCCTGTGCGGGTCACGTGATGCCCTTATACATCAATTGTGAAAAGGCATATATTAAAAGATTGATTTTGGGATTTCATAAAATCAATATCAGATTACTCAAACAAAGTTAATTGGAGAACCGATTATTTTAACCCAGCCCCAAAAAATTTCAATTTAGTCCTAATTCTTCAAACTTATAATTCTTTGAACCCACTGTGCTAACAAGTTCCATTTCAACCAACTGAACCATAGACCATTTTCTAGATTTCTATCTGGAACATGCACTATATTCAGACTAAAAGCATATCAAATAAAAAAACAAACAAACCAGAAAGCACTCAAAAACAATCTAAGACAGAGCCGGAGCCAATAACAACTAAATGCGTGTTAAGGATCTACCATTGTTGCACGTGTATCCAGGTTATCTCTATGCATACAAAGGCAAGAACTTGGCACCGAACGTCTCATCTGTCAGCACTGCCAGGAACATTTACAGAATTTACGATCCTGCCCTCAGCCTTTTCCAGCTCAGCTCTGTTTTAGAGGCTCAAGAAATTAGTAATTTTAAGATCTATACTGCCAGTTAGTGCATAGCTTGAGGCTTAACACAATGTGATGTGGCATCCAGCTACAACAGAGTGCTGAATCCAGTATTTAAACAGCTTCTAGACATTACCTGATCCAATTCCAGTAGCCTAACGTGACCTTATTCCTCAGTGAGGCTTGGCAAAAACCTCTGTATACATGCATTTCACAAAATCAGAAACATATAATGAATAGCACACACAAAGTATCAGTCACTGAGATACATTTTTCAGACACAGAATATATATATATATATATATATATATATATATATATATATATATATTTGTCTTGGCTGACATAATAGATTTATGGCATGCTACAAGAAGTGCATGAAGTAAATGTCTGACTCTTTAACACTAGAAGCACATTCAGGCAGAAATGCATCACAAACAGAGAGAGCTATCAGTTAGATTTTTTTGATCTGGTGTGATTTAATTCCAGCTTCCATTGCATCTCCGGAAGATAAAAAGCATGTTGGTCTAGAAGAGCCTGGAGCCCTATGCTTTCATGTACATCCACGATTCACTACAGAGGAGTCTAAAATGAATTACTGCCACTGTATTGGATTTATTGTGCTCCTATAACAAGATCCACTGAAGTGTGTGGTGGGGCTCAAAAAGCTTGAGTCTGTCTTTTCCAAGCTCATTTTTCAAATAACCACGACAACAGCTGCACTTGCAATCTCTGTTTTTCTCAGCACTGACATACTGTTTTATTTTCACCTTTTTAGTAATATCTCAGTACTGTAATTTCTGCAAAAATAAAAATTCTGAAGCATCACTGCAAAGTGTTCACTGGCACAGATTCATAGATTTTAAGACATGCTTAGGTAGCCACAATGTCATTGCTCCATTGTATCCATAGTCCTCATACAGTATGTTAGAGATTTACATTCCAATACATTATACACAATATGCTCTAGTCATTAGAACACAATATCTGTGCTACAACAACTACTACTACTACTAATAATGAATATTTTGTGTTTTCTTTAAATGCTTTCATAATGCATTGAATTTTACCTTGAATATGCCAACCCAGTCCTTTGGATTGGGTGTGATGAACTGTGTCAGGGTATAGTGGCACTCCAGTGCAGCATGGGGCATGTAACTCTTCCCCACATTCTGGAAGATGACGTGGGCGAAGTTTGATGTGTCCATGGTGTCGCTTAATAAAGTCCCGTCCAGGAACAGTTCCATAAATCACTCAGCAGTGGCTACACAGGAAGAGATAAGTAACAAAATATATGATTTTAAACAACAACCACATAAACTACCACTATTTACAATGAATGAGGATAAGTGAGGAAGCCAGTTATATACAACAAAACTGATTTAGACTGAGAATCCTAAAATTACTATATTGTTATTGAATAAAATGTCACTGTATTCTATCAATTGTTTAGTTGATGGTAAAAGCAATTTGAATAAATCTCCATAACATTGCTATTAACATACATTTGAAAGTGGAAACATGTCCTCATTTTACTTAGACTAACCATGTTTGATATTCAAACAGAGCCAAAGTCTGTTTTTTAAGTTGACAAATATAATCATTATTCAACGATATGGAATACGGTAAATGGGAAAAAAAAGTGATTTAAAGAAACGTGTCTACAAAAAGGCAGATTGCAAATCTACATCTTCAGCAAATGTATAAATGTGGCTTAGACTATAGACTGTAGACTACTGGGCTAATGGACTTGTGCCTTCTACCGGTGTGAAACAGATTAGCCTCACAGGAAGTCCTTGTCAAGATGTAAAGTCAAAAAAATTCCATGTTTGCCACCAGTTGCTCTCATATGACCAGCAAACTGGTCATTTGTCAGTGGGAAACCCAGGCAATGTCCATGACACCCAAATGTACAGGACAGGTCATGATCTTTCACTTCCAACACACTATGGACAAGCAATGCAACAGGTTAGTGGTACTGTAGCGACATCCATACATCTTTAACCTATCTGTAACACTCTAAAGTAGTACTGGTGCCTGTCTTAAGCCAAATACACCTTTCAGTGGCACTCTGATTGGTCCAATTCAGCTCATGTGTTTATCAATGACTGGTGAAACATAGTTACACTGATAACACCAATATGTATGTAAATGATTATATGATACAGTGTCCTCAAGATCTAGGTAATATCTTCTTTCCTCAAACGCAAAAGTGAAACAGCTGTCCCAAATGAGAAAAATCACATCCTCAGTGGAGGATAATAAAGTAGAAGTAATTTATAACTGTACTGGACTTCTTTTTTTTAACCCAACTATTCATCTTTCTTATCTGGCTTACTTTCACATTACTAGGATGTTTTTAGTTGTTTGTTTTTTTAACAATGAAATCAATATTTATTCTCTCTGGCTTTTTTATGCTCAATTGTTATCTTTTAAAAAGGTAACAAGAAAATGACTTTGATGATGAAGAACAACTTACTTAGGCACACATTACACCTATATACATTAAGAATTATTATAAAGGGTGACATTAATTGTTTAGCAAGATAACTTGGTTCCAAAATTAACCTACTATGCATTTTAATTGCCTTTTAGACCACTTTATTTTCAGGTATATTAATCCTAAATACTGTCATAGTGCCACCCAATTCACGATAAATTAGCTAGATGACAGCAGATATAAACTCCTCTAGATGCAAATAATCGTTATTTAAACTTTAAAAAACAACCCATGATTAACGTGAGTTAGCTAACGTTAGCTACTTCAGGGTGGATCTTCCATTTTGGCCTCCTCAGATGATATAATTTTGTCCGACGTAATAGGGCCTGTGACAGTCAAAACAGTTGCTCGGATGATTATCGGACACACTAAACACTGTTGTCATCTACAGCAATCACCGAACACGATGTGTAACGTTAACGCTAAATAAAATATTGGTAAAAGTCGACAGTAATGGCTGAAATTAGCAGCTGGCAAATACTTGCTACGAGGAAAGGCCTAATGTGAAAACGATGGCTAAGTTAGCTATGCAGCTAGCGAGCTAACATCAGTTAAATACTTTACTGAACGAGATCACGCGTTAACCGCTAGCTAGGCAAAGAGACATCCTAAAACTACCGAACAAAACATTAAGTTAAACACACAGCGTTAGATTAGAAACGGTACAACGCCCTCAACGAAAAGAACAGCTAACAACAGAGCACCGATATGAACTGGAGGACAAGATTAGCCAACGTAAACTGTTAGCAACGCTGTCTCTCGAGTTAGTTTCTAAAAACCCATGTCATACGGAGGGAATATCAACAACAACCTTATAATTAGTCACATTTATAAAGTAAACCTTAAACATACCCCGTTGCCATGTTGAACAGGAGCTGAAATCCGAATGTATCATAAAAACAATTGTTGACGCAGTTCAGTGCTTTCCCGTGCCCTCTTCCTGGAATAATAATAACATTACATCATTTCCGGAAAGGGGACCTATCTTGGGAATCCCACCCATCTAAAATAAATGTTACAATAATAACCTTAGATAGCAGACAGCGAAACAATGTTACAAAAAACAAACAATGATGTAATGTAAAATCAAGTGCAACAAATATTTTGGATGACATCATGCGAGCAAGGGTTATGATTATAGATGCGAGACTATGATTATAGTATTAGTTAATATTAAAAAACAAACAAATTAAAAGCATTTTCAAAATAAGAAAAAAAATAGCATTAGTTAGTATTAGAACATATTGACTGTTTGACCTTTTGGAAATCAATAAACATACTCTTAAAAATAATATATTATGATTGAATTACATCTTAAATCATTTGAAAGCTATAAGCAGTGGTGGAATGAAACTAACCAAACACTTTAAAGGTACTTGTACTTTACTTACCTTTACTCCACTACTATATCGTACTTCACTGGCTTAATTTCAAACGTTACTGGTTACTTTGTATATAAGCCCACTGGCTACAAGTACAATTTCAACTTAATCATAGAAGCGACTACAATAGACTAGTTACAACTGGCTTGATCAACTATGACACAAAATGCTTACACAATAAAGTGTCGGTAATAATAATTAAATGATAACATATTAATGATGATGAGGATTTTTACACTGTTGTATTGCTAATTCCAGAGAATGTCTAATAAGGGGAGAACTTCCACTCTCGGGAAAATTCCGGGTTGGTACAATGGGGCTTAATAGGGAGTGAGATAGGGAGTGAACAGGCTCTCCATAGACAGGCTCTGCTAATTCTCCCCCCACCGATAAGACAGTCCCAATCGGAGCTTGTAGGACCTCTGTATATCAGCTATACGTTCATATCTCATAATTTTGACTTTTTATTTGATTATTATATTTTTTATCTCATAATTTTAACTTTTTGTATCTGATAATTATGACATCCCATGGGCATATTTTTATTATCAAGGCTAAGTTTTCATCTGTTTTTTGTTATGTTTTTACTGGCGGAAATGGGCTTCCATAATATCACTGTTAGGAAAGGCAAAGTTATAATATTATGGATGTATTAAGAGAACATAATATGCAAAAGGAATGTAACAAATCTATCTGTTGATGCGGAAACACGTATATATCGAAGGCCCTCCCCTACAGTTCAGTGGCTGAATTTGGAAGGCCGTGTTGTGCAGGTCTATTATTTGATTGGACGGAGGAACCGCCATTAATGTACGTAACTACTATTACGTCACACGTAAGGTCAAGAGGAAAGAAGCATGGCCGCTATGTTGAGAGGGTCTCGGTGCCTATTTGGAAGGAGTTGCAAACATGTTGACTTTGCATTCGGTAAGGAGAACAAACTGAGACCGTGTACGCATTGCGCACGTCTCTGCGCTTACTTTAGAAGCTAACGTTGTAACTTGAATGCTCTTTGTGACACGGAAACACTCCTTTTGCTTGAAATGTAAGAGAAGTTTGATTTAATTTTTGCTAGACTTGGTTTTATCTGCTGCTGCAGGGGCTCTCATTCACAAGGTACTGGTCATAGACTGTATAAGGTACTGGTGAAGAAGCGTTTCTGTTAAAATGACGTTGTGTTTGCGTGCCAGAGCTACGTGCCAATTGCCAATACTCTCGTCTGCAATATTTTAAAACGCTGAAGGTTGAAAATTGTCGCCATATGCTTTTGTGTCCTACTCTGTCCTGTCTCTTTATTTAAGGCACATTATGTAACAGTTAATGTCTGTCACCGTGCACTTTGTCATGTCAGTTTCTTTGTAAAAGTATGGAGGTGGTTCTTTGTAACCACTTAAACAGATACGCTTCTAAGGGGAACAACCCAAGCATTATGTTTTAAGAAAAAATAAAATCTTTATTTATGTATCTTGTGCGCGTGTTAACGTTTTTAGATGCAGTCAGTAGGTGAATAAATAGTAGTAAAGCAACCTAATATCTTTAAGTCTTTTGTTATTAGTGTGAAGATAAACTTCACTATTAAAAGTTTTTATTTAAATTGCAATTAAAGACACATGATTGTATTTTACAAGGATGTTCTGTTATCAATGAATACCGGTAGCTAAGAAAATGGTTACCATTAGATGACTTTGGAACTGAAGGGCGATTACATTGGAATTATATACCTAATTGAAATTTAAACGTGACATTGCATTTGAACAAGGTTCATTTCATTACTTTGATTGGAGAATCATTTTAATTATTAACAATATAAAAACTAAGATATTACGAACACAATGTTGAGGGGGATACCAGGCATCTTGACTAATGACAAGCAGACAATATTTTTTGTCCTTTATCATTGATCTATTTGGCCGTTACATTGTAGTCTCCACCAGGTCTATGGCCTCGAAGACGCCAGTGGGGTTTGTCGGTCTGGGCAACATGGGAAACCCAATGGCAAAGAACTTGCTGAAGCACGGGTACCCAGTCATTGCTACTGATGTGTTCCCGGAGTCATGCAAGGAAGTGCAAGAGCTGGGTGCTCAGGTGGGAGTGTAAAATGCACTCACCTTTTTAATTTGTATACAGTTTTTACCTGTACTCTCTTCTTACCTTGTGATTTTGCATTTCCTCAGATTGTGGATAATCCTGCTGACGTAGCAGACAAGGCTGACCGCATTATTACCATGCTCCCCTCTAGTCCCAATGTCATAGATGTGTACAATGGACTCAATGGCATCCTCAAGTACACTTTGGATTCTCTTTCAATATGCACCTAATAACCTCATGAATTTAAGTCGGATTCTAAATCATGCACTTTTCTCAACAGAAAGGTGAAGAAAGGCTCCCTACTCATTGACTCAAGCACCATCGACCCATCGGTTTCAAAAGAGATGGCTGCTGCAGCTGAGAAGATGGGGGCAGTTTTTATGGATGCACCTGTATCAGGAGGTACATTTTACATTTATGATCACGATATAGGTTGTATAGTCTATTATAATTCACTGTATATTCTTGGAATACATCCACGCGGTTGTCGGGTAACCTTCACCAAGCTAAAACTAATGTTGCCTAATACAAAGGTCCTGCAATAAATCCCTTTTCACAAAGGCAATAATGTTTAGTTTTGGTTGAAACTATTTCACAGAGGTGTTGATTCAGCTTGATGTTAATTTTGTAGGGCTACTGGAGATGTGAACTGTTTTGCATTATACTGAGGTGTTTCTAATTAGTCATCCCTCACTAAAATAAATGGGTGAGCTGAAACTGAGGGTTTCAATAAACTGGCAACTCAGCATTAACTTTAAAACTCTTTGAGAACATACCTTATCTGTTTAAACCTTTTATTTACTTGTCATTCCCACCAATCTAGCATTCCTGTAATTGTAAACCTTTACATATTACATTGTAAGGCTGCAACTAGGGCTGCACGATATGAGGAAAATATCTAATTGCGATTTATTTTACTGATTTTGTGATTGCGATATGATTCACGATATTGGAGGGAATGATGTTTTTTGTATCAGTATTCTCATTTTCATTGAAAAAATTAAAAAGACATAAATGTGATTTATTTTTTATTTTTTCTGTTCCAAACTAAGATTTTTAGTCTGTACGATAGGACTTGTAGGCCGGGATGTCTCCAATCACAAACTCCCAGTGCCCATGGTGACATTTTGTTTTGTCATACCAACCCCCAAAAAATGTTGTGCCATTTCTGCTTAAGAAGTTACTTAAACGATTAATCAATTATCAAGTGAGTTGCAGATAGGGCTGGGCGATAAAACGATCTTGAATCGGGATTGCAATGAAATTCAGGTCGATAACGATAAGCTTTGGACATATTTACCTAGTAACGCAACTGCCAGAGTCTGCTTTTTCAGTGTTGATGCCGGACACTGAGTAGGGATGTAACAGTATGAAAATTTAACCTCATGTTATAGTGACCAAAATTATCACGGTTTTCGGTATTATCGCAGTAGTTTTAAAAGTGTGTTCAATATGTTCAGCACTGATAGGCCTACACAAGCTGAAATAGTTTCGAAAAGTGTAACCGTGTTTATTATATTACAAAAATATAGGCAATAAGCTTGTAAAAGCTATTGAAAACTGGCTACTGAAACACTGGCCTGTTGTAGGGTGTCTGGTAAGAACTTGAACCAGAGATGTCTGACTGTGAGATCCAGGAAGATGTATTTACCACTCGAACAGGAAGTTAACTATGAAGTTGTATTTGACATTACATGTGAAGTTGGATGTGTTTCTGAAATATAAGCAAATAATAATGCACATTAATAAGCATCTGACTTACTATGAACATTTACCAAAAACTAAATGTTATAGCCACCAGCATATAACAAGAAACAATACTAAGAATTACATTCATTTCTTTGTAATAATTAACATAAATTTAACATATTGCTCTAACACAAACTGAGAATAAGCCACATCTTTTACAGCGCACATATCCATAACGGAGCAGTGTAATACACCTTTTTAATAGCTAAGCACGTGGCTCCACAGCGTTAGTCGGTTTACTGGCGATTGCACCTTGCTAACACATTGCCATAACACAACCTGAATATCAACACGTGGCTGCACAAGTAATATTAAACAATCTGCACATCTATCCGCTATCCAGTAAGAAACACAGCAATATTATCAAGGCGATTCTCTCTCTCTCTCTCTCTCTCTCTCTCTCTCTCTCTCTCTCTCTCTCTCTCTCTCTCTCAATATAAATGTCAAGTCGTAACACGGGCAAACTTAATCTACATTGCAGTACACTTATTGAAATATGAATACACGTAGCTTAAACGTTTCCACAGATAACGAGGCAGTAAAGCCCATGACCGTTTAGCAAGCTACAGAATAGTTTTAACTTACATTCTGGGCTACACACATCACTTCAACAAGTCTGAAAACGGCAAAGGATTGATAAAGAAAAGTCGATTTACAGCTGCTGTTCTGTCCCCTTCTCCTGTCTGAGAGCGAGTGATTGGCAGGAGATCAAAGCGATGACTCGCGCTGTCATCTCCACCTCACGCCATGATTCCAACTTCAAGAAACGCACTGTAGGCTACGCAGTGCGCCCGCGCGGTAACTTCAGGGGACTCGGATGAAGCTGGGAACACGCGGTTTCCACACCGTGGTAATCCACCGTGATAATGATATTTTAAATGAAACCGGTAATTGTTATCTTCAACAGTTTTTTACCGGGGTTTACCATATACACCGGTAATCGTTACATTCCTAATTGGGAGTGTTTGATTTTCCATTGTTGTGTCAAGGGGTGTTCCTCCATCGAGTAGTGTTTCCCTCATTTTAAAATGCGTAGCGCCCCCTATATTTTGCCAGTAGAGGGCATTTTGGGTTGGGTATCTCATAATGTTAGTGTGTAATGTGACTCCTCAACAAAAACGTGTGCTGAATATTGTAAAGGCATGTTTTTTATTTTTTTTATTTCACGTTTTAATAAACTATATTTTAAAGTGTAAATAAACCTCAGGCTTCATCCAGCTTCAGGGTATGCACTTCGAACAGGCATTATCAGCAAAAACAATTACATTGTGATAAATATCGATGTCGATCAAAATGGGAAAATATATCATACATTTTTTTCCATATCGCCCGGCCCTAGTTGCAGATTTATTTTCTGTTTCTCAGTGACTCAACTAGTCGTTTTAGCTTTAGATTTGTCATATGTATTACAGTATATGTATTGGCTGTGTAGAAGGCACTGGCAAATCCAGTTTGCCACTTGCTAAAGTCATGTTAATATAGAGCAGCAATGGCATCTATTTAGGAAGAAGGGGAGGAGCTTCTGCCAGCCCAAATGTTCCAAGCTGTAATGCTAGGCTGTCTGACTTTCTTGGGGGTCCACACAGAAAGTTTGTTTGAACTTGGCCTTGTCAAAGTCAAGACAGCCACTTTCTTTGAATTGATATTGGTCCATTTTATAGCCTACCCCTAAAGATTAGTACTGATTTATATGCTTCCGTCCTGGGTAGTGCACATGGATTAAAGTTGTCCAGCCTTCCGCCTTGAACTTGTGTGTGTGGTGCCGACAGTTCAACTATTGCAAACTGAAGTGAATGTCATACTTTGTATCACATTAATCACCTAAATAAAATGTTTTGAACATCTCCAGTGGTCAGACAAATCAAGAGAAGTACAGGGGCATGGTAGTGACTGTTTAATCCAGTGTGGTTAAAGTTTAAACATGAAAGCATGCATGGTGGTGGGGACATAATTGAGTCAGCATGTGTCTTGATAGTTTATTTATCTATAGTAAGAAAATGTACATAACTGATGAAATAAGGGCCCTCTTTAATTTTTTTTCTCAGACTATGTAGAGGTCTGAAATAATAATAATAATAATAATAATAATAATAGACTGGTTAACTGGTGGTAAAGAAGGAAGATCTCTGGAGTGACAATGCAATTTTCTAGCAGACCGTCCTGAGCAATAAAAGTGACGATTAACAAAAATATCTGCCGTTTTTTTTTTCTCAAATACTTCGGATTAAAGAGACAGTGCTTCTCTAGTTTCAGGACTTTAAATGTGTCCGTGATATTTTAGCATCTGCACAGTTGAAAGGAATGCTTCTGCTGGAGAAAATCCACAAACCTGGTTTCTGGCAGCTTTGGTATTTGAATGTTTGTTTTACTTAGTTATTGTCCACTCTATAGACAGAAATACACCGGTCTGCTTTTGAAACAGGATCTGGATATTTTGAACAGGTCTTACTGGTCTTTGTGCTGTTAGGGTACGTTGTGATCTTGATTTCTTTTTTTTTTTTTTTTTAAGTTTCATTAGAAATGAAAATAGATTTAAAGAATTACCATTATCAATCATAAATTAAAATTGTATTTGTTAAGTACTTTCCTACATACGTAGCTAATTACTTAAACTATTCAACCGCAAATCTATTTTCCATCTGTTCTGTATTGCACCTCTTGGACAAGTCATTCACTATCTGTGTTGCACAAATTTCTCATCTTCAAATTCTCCAAGACTACATGTCTGTGAGAAGAAGTTATCTTTTGCAACAAACCTATTATTTATACCCTACTTTGAAATATTGTTACTGTGAATGGCAGAAATCTCATCTCAACTCCCACTTTTCGCCAGCCACACAGTTCAGTTAGTACAAAATGCTGCTGGCAGACTGCTCACGAGGACTAGGGAGGGGGAAATGTATAAACCCCATCTTGGCTTCTCTTCATTGGCTTACTGTAAACTTTAGGATTAATTATAAGACTATGTTGGTAATTTCTTGGCACCCGTGTGGCTTGCACCTGGTTAGGCTGTATATTCCAGAGCCTTTAACACCATGTGAACCTGACTGCATTGTCAAATGTACAAATGGATACAGAATTGGCTAGGCAAGGGCTGACCAGACTTTTATTAACAGTGTCCCAAAGCTTTGAGTGGTGATGGCGCAGTGGATATGACACATGCCTTTGGTGTGGGAGATCCGAGTTCAATTCCCACTGCGATACGTCAACCAATGTGTCCCTGAGCAAGACACTTAACCCCTAGTTGCTCCAGAGGCGTGCAACCTCTAACATGTATAGCAATTGTAAGTCGCTTTGGATAAAAGTGTCAGCTAGATGTCATGTAATGCAATGCTTTGGACTATTTATTTTAGTACACCTTGCTATATATTGTTTTAATTTTTATGTAGCATTTAACCCTGCATGCAATGCTCTTTTATCTTTAGTTTGTATGTGAGGCACGTTGTAATTCTGTTTGGATTCATTTAGGGAGTTCCAAACTATGACGGACACATTTTCTTTCACTCCAGAAGCATGTCCATACATGTTTTTTTGCATTTTATTACTTTTATTAGAGAGTCAATAGTACAGTGATGCAGAGCTGACAGTAAATCATTGTGAGAGAGATGCAACAAAGACATTTTAATGTTTTGTTTTTTTTGTCTCCTCATCTCACCGAAAATATTCTGGATGTACTGCACCTCAATGTTCCTAAGAAAGCTTTGTCAGTCAGGACACTGAAGGGTACAGAGATACAATATATGGAGCCATATGGCTGCTGTCAGACACAAAACATGTGTGATGGACCTTTTCATGCTGTTTTACTATGAAGTTAGTTTTAAGAGTCAAAAGAATTTAAGTTTTTATAAATTCCTACAGGAAAAAGTCCACACCTTTTTCAAATCTCTCATAAAGAATGGTAGCTGCTATTTCAGCTGCTTTAAGAAGGCTGATAATGATTTACACTGATTACTTTTAGGAAAGTTCATAATTGCTTTTAATTTCCTTTTCCTGTTCACTGCATTTCAACGGATATGTTCAGAAAACTAATACATACCAACCATCTCTACATGCTTGCACATAGTTCATTGTATATAAGCACCACTTTGCATTCCTAGGTGTGGGTGCTGCCAGTTCGGGTAAACTGACTTTTATGGTTGGAGGAGCGGAGGAGGAATTTACTGCAGCCAAAGAACTGCTCACCTGCATGGGAGCTAATGTGGTGTACTGCGGTCAGGTTGGAACTGGACAGGTAGGTCATAGTCGTATTTTATTTTGTCACTGTCATGATGCATTTGTCATTCGGATAAGAAGGTGGTGTTTTTCTGAGTTTACGGTGTAAAGATAGTAGTTTGTGTGTACTTGTTGGTCAATTGTTTAATAAAATCAAAAAATGGAGTCACAAAATACGAGTCATTTAACATGTTCAGGTTATTGAATTCTAATATACGGTTATCTTGTTACTGTTACAGGCTGCTAAAATTTGTAACAATATGCTTCTAGCCATTGGAATGATTGGGACATCAGAGACGATGAACTTGGGAGTCAGGTGAATACTCTAGCTTACAAATAACAGTATATGCAGTCATTTGAAATCATTGCAATAGATATAGCAGCAAAACTATTTGTGTAAGTAACATGGAATGTGTCTTCATTCACAGACTTGGTCTTGATCCTAAACTGTTGGCCCAGATCCTGAACATGAGTTCAGGTCGGTGCTGGTCCAGTGACACCTACAACCCTGTCCCTGGGGTTATGGAGGGAGTCCCCTCTGGGAATAACTACCAGGGAGGCTTCGGCACCCAGCTGATGGCTAAGGTCGGTTTAATGACTATTGCAGTGTATACTTCAGTTACTGTTGAGAATTAGTGTTTCCTCAAACATTTCATCATTAGGTTTGTACATGCTAACCTTGTCATCACAAAAAGTGGGGAAATAAACCAAATATTTTATGGCTGTAATTCTTTTTCCTCTAGTGTGGGAAATGAATTGGTTCCTATTGGAACAGAAATGTATTCATTTTTTGATTTAAGTGGACTGTTCTCATTCATATACTGTATGTATCAGAGTTAACATAAGTCAATCAGGGTTACTGGGCCATAATCTGTGCATGTGACAGGGATTTAAGTGACAGTGTTAAAAATCAAAATTATATCTTAGTCACACCACTTTAAATGATGCAGTGAACTAGTTGGCAGTAGTTTACATCCCTCTTAAAAGGGACTCAAACCCATGTTATTAAAATAAAAAATAAATGTCTGTGGTGTGTGGGCTGGTGTATACATTTCAGCTTTGTTGGTTTTTCTAACGTTTTGTTTGCTTTTCTTTTTCAGGATCTAGGCTTAGCACAGAACACCGCCACCAACACAAAGACTCCTGTCCCTCTCGGCTCCTTAGCCCATCAGATCTACCGTATAATGTGCGCACGCGGTTATGCCAATAAAGATTTCTCCTCCGTGTTCCAGTTCCTGCGTGAGGAGGAGGGCCAGTAATGTCAGCCTCCACCCCGTCCACAGCCTGGCCTGTCCCTGCACAGGACTAACAGCGTAGTTGGGGCGCCCCAAGGACTTTCTATTTCAAAGTTGTGAAAGACATGAAGCCAAGAGAGCTCCCACGCTGCGTGACCGATTATGTCAGCACTTCTCTCCAATTGGAAATCTTGTTTTCTGTGTGTTTTTAGCCTTTTTATTATACAACACTCCTTTCCGTTTTAGAAGCAAGTAAATGGTGTGATATACAGAGGATCCAAAAGATAAGTGGACTGTCAAGCAGTGGCAGCTCTGCAGATCTTAATTATAATGCAAATAGTCCTGTGGGAATCTGTGGTGTTGAAAAGACAACGCATTAGCTCTTGCTTGTCAACACTAAATAGCTGCAAACGCAGTTTAGTCTCCACATATTTATGTTTGTCACCATTTCTTTATGTTGCCGGGGGGGGGGGTTCTGTTCATGGGGGTAACTGCTCTTGACATTGGAAATGTTATAGGATAAGAGTGTCACATCATACATATCCTGTTAGTAAATAAAGACAAATTGTGATGTCTTAAACTTTGTGAACCATTAATTTACCACCTACCTCCTTAAATTCCATTCATGTTTTCATTTCTGGTATTTGGAGATTAACTTGAACTTAACTGAAATATAAACATATTTTTATAAAACAATGCACACACCATTTATTCATGGTTGCTCTGTTGGAGTAAAGCTATAACTTGTGTTTTTGTTGAAAGACCTATTTAAAGAGAAGAGCTTTGCATTGGCACAAATTAAATGGAATTTCTGCAATCCACAAACTTGTATGCAAAAGCAACCAAACCTCAGAGACAGAGGATGAAGGATAGGCTACTAATTCCCGCGATGAAAATGGCAATTTAAATTCTAAATGCCTTGTATGTGAACACGCATTGCACAATGTTCTCTCCATGACTCTGAGCTAGTAAGTTAATGGCTCCCAAATGTTCTAGTTTCCATCGTGTGTCCCACTGATTCAGTAGTCAAGAGAAACCAAGCTTGGCTGCAGAGCAGATGCATCGGCGGGATGCGGAACGCCGGACAGAGAAACGGGGCCAGAGCTGCACATGTTCCAAACTAAAAGGCCGCTTCAACTTCTTTCAGTTGGAAGTAAATTATCCATCACAAATTATTGTCTAATGAAGATCTGACTATTTTTGTATTGCATACTTCACAACTATGAAACAAAGTTGTGACAGACTGTTGTATCATCAATTTAGGGATGTGCACCGCTTTTCTATTCCCTCTTAGGCCAGACCAGGAGGGCGGCATGTTTCTGATCTAGTTTGCCAAGAGCCAGTGAGGGGCCAAGGTGCCATAGGTCATGCGATCACAAGACAAACCCATAAAAAGTCCATTAAGGACTGTCGGCTAAGAGCTGTGTTTTCATCTACATGATAGGTACTGCAAACAGAGCAGCACTTTGGTCTCTGGCCTCAGCAGACTGTGTGACGCACACACACACACACAGCCTGACATAATCTGCTGCTGCGCGCACATCATCCCTCGTGCTCAATTTATAGTCTCTTCAACACGTTTTAATTAAGCTTTGCATTCAGCAGTCCTTTTGTGTTTGTTCTTAAACTCGGTGATTCATATGTGCATTTTTGCGTATGATAGCATAGTTTGGCAATTACATATGCATCATCAAAAAGATGCATGCATTTTGTTGACAAGCTATTAGACTTGACTGTGGAAAAAAAGTGCGCAAGTTTTATCCAACACTAATGACTTCGCACAAAATGTCTTTGCTTTTTGCTTGTTCCAAATTGTTTAGTTCATTTTCCAGCGTAGATTTCAACAAGCCTGAGTTTGTGCTTTTCTACATTTTGCATTCGAAGCAATAGCGTCAGATCTGTGTGGTTTTAATAGGGGCCTCCTTGTCCAGCCTAGTTTACACTGTGTGTGCTATAGCCTAGTTGCAAAAAAAGACCCATCTCATTCCTGCTTTTTATTTTAAAGATCAGTTAAGAAATGCTCTATTTTAACTAAATGTTGTAGGCTACTTAAAGATGAATCCTTTAATTCATGTATTGGTTAAAAAAAAAATTATTTCAGATATTTGTATAGTTCAGACTTGTATTTTAGTTGTAAATTGGCGTAAAGTTTCGATTTTCACTTAAAGAGGGTAATTGCATGTGATAATTACAAGTAGGTTACCACATAATTTGTATTCGTCCTTGCGCATTTAATAGCCTAATAATGCCATCTCGGTTATTACCATATCTGTTATGTATCTGTATAACGCTATCTTGATTTTAAATTGTGTGTGTGTGTGTGTGTGTGTGCGCGCGCGTGCGTACTGTAGATAAAATTAACGAATGAAATGCTAATTTACAACAACTCATGACTTATTTGCAGTTTAGACATGGATCATATTTTTCGTTTAACTGGCTCATGTAACCGTTCCTAGCAGCTGCTACGTATATTGCTGAGACAGACAGTCGCCCTCTAACGTGTGAACAACGTGGCTGAGATGATTCCTGTCCAGCCAACACTCACCACCACTGAATCGGTTTAATGCGAAATTTTAGAAAGTAGGCCATTTTCCTAGCCATAAGGCAGTGCGTATAGTAGTTAATAAAAAAAACGGATTGATAGCCTATAGTCGGTTATTAGAACATTGCTATAAAAACAAAAATTACACGGGAACGAATTCAGTAACATAAAATATTGTGCTTTTTGCCTGAAATGTAGACCAGTGCTCAGTCTGGCCTACAAGCTATGGTCTTGGGCAGTAAAGATTTACAGCCTCCAAAGGTGAGAAAACTCTACTAAAAATAAAAAGGTGCTCAAATGTAGGTGCACATTTCTCTGCGTCTGTGGTCTCACATTAGAAATGTAAAACAAAAATGAACCCTGAAAGTTAAAACAGTATTTAGTTTGATACTTATCTTAACCTTTTCAGTCTACACCCACACAGCTGAATGGTTGACTGCCATATGTAAACAATATTTTATTTTTTATTCTTGCACTGCTACTCATGAAGGATTTGTTATCGTATATGTGGCCAAATGCAAGACTGTTTTTAGCTCTGCAGGAAAACGAGCCCACTGTGGAGGCATTTTACGCAGAATGTATCAACATGTAGGCACGGTGAAGAGCTGTTATTTCCCTATGTCACGTTTTTACTCCAGCAGAAAGACAAAATAAATCATCTTGAGCTTTGGTTTTTGACCATTTAATGCCAATAGATATTGTCATCGCCAAAGTCTGGTAGGATTAAAGAAAAAAGAAAACAACTGTATGTCTTAAAAAACGAACACTGTCTGTGATGAAACCTCCTCTTCGGCTTTTAGCGGTGTTTTCTCTCCGGGCTCCCTGGCGTAAAGTGGCTGTTTTGGCCAGACTGCAACTTTCAACTTGACCTTGGCCTCCAGCCGCGTCTAATCCGTATGAGGAAGAGTGCAGCCAAATGTGGCATGCTTTTGGTGTTTTAGTGGACACTGAACTGTTGTCTATATTTGCTTGTTGTGGCAAATGTGAGGATGATTAATGTTGTTATATGCTAATTTGCCTTTTAAAAGTATCCAGAAGACAACAAAAAAAAAGAATCTGCAGTCCTGCTTAAAATCCAGATAATTTAAGAACATGATGGTACATTTAGTAAAAGTTTGCTCCTTTGACTGAAAGCGCAGCAAAGGTCCAATCTTTAGATATAAAACACAAATCCTTTTAAATCCACAGATCCGTAATAATTGTTGCTTTACTCTTGGAGTAAGAGCGTGTGCAACCGAAATGGCACGCGTAATTACGCATCCTTTCCGCTGTAAAAATAAATAAATACATAGGCTATATCATACAGCTTTTCTCACGCCATGGTCTGCAGTCTATCAAATAAGCTGTTGTGATGCCACTGCACCACATACTGAGCGAAACGGTGCTATTTTAAGATTCCAATATAACAATGTTAGGAAAAAATCCCCTAAGGGACTTCTTTGCATAAAACATACACTGATTTGCAGTACATCTTTAGGAATATACAGCTTGATCTGCACTATCTGATGTCTAGACGTTTATCATCTCCTTTGCATATCACGTGTTTGGCCCTGGCCAATAACCTTGCGATCTTTATGTACTCAGGCGTGTTGGTATCGTTACTCTGCCCGAGTCCCTGTCTCTGTTCAGTCGAGGGGATTTTGAAAAAGAGTTGGTCTCCTCGATGTAGGGCATGCTATGACCGCTTCATTACTCCTCCATTCGCACTGGATTGACCCGGTGATGTTCCTCTACGACAACGGCTTGGATGAAAGAAGTAAGAACATGGAAGGATTTACTGGAGGTAATTTTGCTGCAAACCAGTGCAGGAATTTGTTAGCGCATCCAACCTCGCTGGCTCCGAGCACCACCTACGCTGCGAATGAGGTGCCAGTCTCTGGCATGGGGGAGCCTGGCAAACAGTGCAGTCCCTGTTCTGCCAGTCAGAGCTCGCCCAATGCATCTTTGCCTTATGGATATTTTGGTAGCAGTTATTACCCATGTAGGATGTCACACGGCAGCGTGAAGGCTTGCGCGCAGCCCTCTGGTTATGGCGATAAATACATGGACTCATCGGTCTCTGGCGAGGAGTTCTCAACCAGGGCAAAGGAATTTGCGTTTTATCAGGGCTATTCCTCGGGTCCTTACCAGCCCAGCTACTTGGACGTCCCTGTCGTACCTGCGCTGAGTGCTCCATCTGAGCCAAGACATGAATCTCTGCTGCCCATGGAACCCTACCAGCCGTGGGCCATCACCAATGGTTGGAGTGGTCAAGTTTACTGCACCAAGGAGCAGCCACAATCAAATCCTCTGTGGAAATCCTCGTTACAAGGTTTTTTTTTTTTATTGTTTTATCACAGAAATATACAATGTTCATGGGAATGTGCAGTGAAACTCAAACTCTAATGTAAGCTGTTTTTCCACTGTTGATATTTAATAATGCGTCTGAAAAAAAAAAAATAATAACAAACATGTAAATACATTTTCGTTTTCTGTTTGATGCAGCCGAGAAGTTAAAATGTGATGCTTAATTTGTTTCCCTCCACAGACACAATATCTGGTGGAGACAGCTCTGTCCGCCGTGGGAGAAAGAAGCGCGTGCCATACACCAAGGTGCAGCTCAAAGAACTGGAAAGGGAGTACGCCGCCAATAAATTCATCACCAAGGACAAAAGGAGGAGGATATCCGCGCAGACAAATCTGACAGAGAGACAAGTGACAATCTGGTTTCAGAACAGGCGCGTAAAGGAGAAGAAAGTCGTCACTAAATTCAAGAGCTCCAGTTAGCTCTGGAGATACTGAAACAGGAGGTGAAGGGCCTTCATCTAAAAAAAAACAAAAAAAAACTGTGCTATAATTTATTACATTATGAACGGGTTCTTTGTCGCCAGAGCGGCTCTGTTTCGACCTACACATTTCCTTCCTGACGTTTTAATTGGAACCAGTCGATGCGGCCTGTTGACAGAAGATCGGAAATGGGTTGCAACATGTTGACCAAGGCGATTCTGCGATGGATGCATGCTCTCCTTAAAATATTCACCAAGCAATAAGACATTCGGCCTTAAAAGGCACGAGACACCCCGAGCAATCCTGCGCTTTTATTCCACTTAATCTAATCCAGAATTTAAGACTGAATCAGTTACTATATTCGTCTTTAGACAGTGATGCAGTGTTAATAAATAGGGGGCCATAAACTTTCAGTCGCCTTCACTTAAACCTTCAGTCTGTGATCAGTACAATGAAAACAGGCCAAGATGAACACATAAATAACAGAAAATGATTTTGAAAATTATATTTCCAGCAGCTCCTTTCATTCAGAGAAAAAAATAAAATATCTGTAGGCCTTCTCTGTCCTTGCAGAGGCAATAGAGCCTACAACACGCCTTATTTCAATTATTTAGATAAACTTAATTTCACAGTTTGAAAAACAGAGTTTACACTTCATCCCTGCTTTCCATTTAAAATAAGTCTCTGTTGTTTAATCGTCCAGTATCTGATAAAACGCGTGAAACTAGCTTGAGCATTTCAATAGGTTTGCCCACACTTGTCCATGCCACTGTCCCTTTTTCTAAACACAGGGTTTTACTCAATAACTCTCAGAATAAAACTGACCTATGCAATTTCCGCCTGTCAGTCAAGAAGAGTACTGAAAACGTAAGCATATTTAAACTTGTAAATACTATCTGACAGCAACTATCTATTCTCCCTTTTATGACTGCAATAGCCAAAGTTTTTGACAATAAATGTTTGAGAGACGCAATGTGATCTTGTCATTTTGATTCATATTATTTGGTAAGCCTACAAATTGGACATGGGGGCTTGATTGATAAAGGTTAGGGTTTACAAATCCTTTTAATGGTGAAATGACATATGAATACAGTATATTCCCTGTGTGTGTGTGTGTGTGTGTGTGTGTGTGTGTGTGTGTGTGTGTAGGCCAGGCCTGCCTGAGCTCAGAAGCTCTGTGAGCTTCAGTCATTAATAAGAGTTGATGTCGCCATCTAGTGTCATAGCTCTGTCAGCACAGCTTGTGTGCGTGTGTGTGTGTGTGTGTGTGTGTGTGTGTGTGTTTTACCTTTTTTACCTGACCTATAATAAAAAGTGTCATGTTTCAACTTTAACAATTAAGGTAAGTACTCAAAGCCTTATTTCTTCAGTAATAATAATATACAAATATTTTAGGGCAACAGAAAAAAACATGATACTGTAGTATTGACCGAAGTCATTGTACAACTCCAAGCCCATGATAATGATTTATAAATATTGTTGTTATTATTATTATTGTTATATTGTATTTTTGATACACAGCTATTTGTCGATGCTAATTCTTCTTTAATGATAAAATTCGTTAAAAAAAGAATGAAAATGTATCCGTTTCCATTCATGTTTCATCATGTTTTCCTTGCATATGCACGTGCAAACATTGTCTGTTGCACTTTTTTGTTGAGTGCAATTCAAAATTGCGTTACTAAAATGTCTGTTAATCTTTTTTAAAGAAAACATCCAATTCATGCTCATATTTATTAATTTATTACTCAATCGAAAAATCCAAATGTTAAAGTTGTTGTCTGTTCACGAAATGCATCAAGTCCTCAAATGACCTGTTCTTCAGGAAGAAGTAGGCTTACGTGTTTTCATATTGTGTTAAAGAACGACCGGTGATTACGTCCATCTCATTTTGGAACAAAAACCTAAAACTGAAATTCGACTTATAAAAGCTGGATTTAAACAAAACCTTGTGATATGAAAAGTGTGTGAGAGGCCTGTTAATCCGCCGTCCAAACAAACCCTCACCTATTTCGCAACTCTCTTTAGTTGTCAGTAGGCCTTTTGATATTTGTCCTTCTAGAATGAATTGTATTATGGCGTTAACATGATCCACATGATCTTAAAACAATCACATATCGACATAAACAGCAGCCCAATTAAGATAGATAGATAGATAAATAGATAGATTTGTATTGATCCCAAAAGTGTTCCAGTGTTGCAGCAGAAAAATATCAGACACACAGCACACATACAGAATATACATGAAATAATAGGATACAATATACATGAAATAATAATAGGATAGAATATAAGAACAAATAATTTAAAATATATAGGGAATAAAAATTTACAACTGTTTAATAGTATTGATAAAGCTGTAGATAATCCTATTGTGCAAGGTGCACTTAGTGCAGTTGTGATGTCTCTGATTTTAATTATTGTCGAACCAAAACACAATTGATGTAAATTATTTCCGATTTCTTAATTAAAACTGAAATGTTAAATCCAAAACCGGGGCATTGCACTGAAGTCCAAACTGTCCAACTCATCCCTTACTAACAATAGAAGGCAAGTTTGTCGTCTTGCTCAAGATAAAGAGGGCCAGGCTACTGATATATGCCATCCAATACAGGTAATACTTTTGGAAAGTTGAAATAGTTTTCTAAGCATTTGGACTACTTTCACTGATTCACTCTTTGGGAATGACGGCGCACATGTTGATGATTTTCTTCTACCTTGTTGAGATGGAGTCATTTTTGGAAACCTTCTGCATGCACAGTGAGGTGTCTCCTCTTGTTCGGTGTCATTGCTCCCCCTAACAGCCAAACAGGTTAATGCACCTCACTCAAAAAAGTCCCGTATGTAGGCCTGAAGCGTGCCTCTGTATTAATCAGTAACGGCACTAATACCAGCCAAACAACTAATATTGAATGCTAAATAAAATTATATATATATATAAAGTTATATTTTTATATTTTATATGGACATCACAGTAAAAGTGTAACATACATTTATGCACAAGGACCTGTGTTTAGTGTTTGTAGCAACACTCTAATTTACACCACCTGTCCACAAGAGCCTTTGTTTAGTTTGTTTTTAAACTTTAAATAGAAGGGAAAAAAAGTTAATTAATAAACACATCCACAGATAGGCTACTTCCACAGAGATACAGACGGAAATGCATCCACAAAGTGCAGGTGTGTCTACAGGGGTATTAGGTGTGAGAACAATGTTGTTTTTCATAACGCCATGTTTTACCTCTATTAAAACATTAAAATGGTGTTGCATGTTTAATTCAGTTGGTAGACAGTTCCATAGCTGCTTGTTGTGTGTGAGTGGTGTAGAACGTTGTGCAATGAACATCGGACAAAAACAAATTAAGGATATGGAAAAATACATTTGAGGAAAATCCAACTCTTTCCCAAACAAATACATAAGAACACTAATAGTCACTAATCGAAATGCATATCATTTACATTTGTCTCCGGCTACAGCATTTTATTTTTATGTCCCCCCCCCACACACACACACACATTTGTTGCATTACACCATGTATTGCAACTGTAATACATTTCCTCAGTGTTTAGCTATTGCCGAGATATGATATAACAAAACTGCATAATAATAGCAATGGACCTTTTTCACAGCAGACATTTTGACTTCATACTTCAGACGTCATAGTAGGAAGAGCACACCTGAAATTGATAACCTTAACGATGGCTCAATTCCATCAAGTGTCCCAGTGAGCTGTTTCAGTGAGTCAGCATGAACAACACCAGGGCCTCTCCTAAGTGGAATGCAGCCATCAGTAATGGTTTTGAATACACCTGTGCTTTTCCTACTATGACATGCCGTGAAAAAGGTCTATAGACATTCAGACGTGAAGTGAAGAGGGTCCGTCCGTCCCCCACGCATATTAAACCTGCTGCCTTTTGCAGTCCTATCACATCTGCTTGACAGCCAGATATTCGTGGGTGAATGCGAGGTTACATTTGTGAATACAGAAAGTTGTATTAGCTTTTAAAAGTCTTTGTGTTTTACAGCAGCCTCAGCTGTAAACAATCCACTACTTCCTAAAAAGACCCCCTCCCTCCCTTCATACTAACAAGGTTGCATTCATTACACCAAAAGAGACGTTTCAGTTCGCGGTATTCATGTGTGCATGCTTCCTCTTTGTAAACACTCTCAAATAATACAAGTAAAAAGAAGGGATATAGAGAATTTGTTGGTTTCTTCTTTGAAGGCATAATCCGTGAACAGAGTCCCACAGGACGGAAACCCGATGTCACTGTCTTATTGATTTACAACTACTTTATTGCATTTAAATGGACAGTGTTCTGATTTACAGTAATGTTTACAAACATTGAAATAAGGTGAAATAAAATGCAATTTCACCTATTGCTCAAACTCTTAAATTATATAAAAGTAGCGTATCTGTACTTTATTCAGCACAAACACAACAGATTGGACCATAAACTGTAAATCTTAACCGGCACATTTGACTAAAATATTATAAAATGGCCCCTTGTGAAATGGATTCAGGAACCAGGAAAGGCGATCAAAGATTTTCAGGCTGTTAAGTTAAACCACAGTCCTCCTAAAGTGTCGAAGGAAAATTCAGGGAAACCAAGAAAACATGTTATTTATTTTAAAATCCCCTTAACATGCCTACTAAAACAGCCACATCATTCACCAGTGACATTTTATACCTTCAGCTTTTGCATTTTCTACACTGAAATAAATAATTCATTCTTCTGAGGTCTTGTGCTGCAGGCATAAGGCCACCGTTTTTTTTTATTTCCCCTCCAAGTGTATTTCGTCTGACCCTTTCAAGGCAACTATAAGAAACAATCATCCAGCCTTGACTTTCATGTAATTGAATGTCAACAAAATAGTTTGGTGTATACAATTTATTTAATTTACCCTTTTTAATCAAAGTATTAACCCATCATTTAAGCTGACATTATTTTAGACATTTCGTATTTAGCTTGATTAATAATGTAGGCAGACGTGGATCTAAAGGAAAGGAGAAATTAAACTTTAATGGAAATGTACTTTTTGCGCATTTGGTTTCCTTAATATGACAACTGGTTGGAGGTCAAGGTTTGTTTACATACAGCCAACATGCGTACTAGCTACTCGATACCAATGAAAACGGTCTCACTTAGTGGATTAATGCGCATCTGCTGGCTCGCGTTAAACCATGTAACCCAATATTTGTGTGGGTGAAATTGTTTTAAAACTTTGTGGTAAGACGTAGAAGAAGGGAGGTTTAATATCCTGCAGCCTCCGCCTGAAGGCTGAAGCTGCGCATGGCTGAATAATCCAAAAAATAATCCAAATAGGAATTGTCAAGTTTATCATGTAAGACTATTTTTAATTTGCCAAACAAATATCAGTTTCACATATAAGAACTCACCGTTGAAGTCAAACAGCAAACCACCTGGGCAGAGTGAAATATTACACAGTCTCATAATGCTTCCCTGCACATGACAAATTCACAGGCTTTGATGTATGAAAAGGGAATTTGGACTAAATTCTAAAATTGGCCGCATAACAAGATATGTGACATATGTGCCCACTTACTCAGCAGTGATGACAAATGAAAATGGATTGGAGTGTGGGAAATAGCCCATGTCCAAAGGTTTATATTGGGCGTTGCAAAAAGAACAGGCGATGCAAAGACTGGAGCCCCTTTGGCAAATACTCTTTATTATTCGTAGCCTATAAACAACGTCTGTATGTTTACATTCGACGTTAAACGCCTGCGTATCAGCTGATCAGCCATATATGAACTTCGTGCAAGCAAACTTTTACTCGTACTATAAGAGACACAATCAGCATGCACTTAAACATAAATCTGTCCATAGTGGAGGCTGCAGCAGAGTCGAGCTAGCATGCTTTTAATAACCCTGAAAAAAGAGTGGTCCAAACAAACACATAGCAACCATAAAAGAGATAACCAAGTCATGTCTTTACAGGCCTTTGTCTTTCTGTCTCCGGGTGCCAAACTGGACTGATGCCTGACAAAAGTGCAGCATGACTCGCATTGCTCCGCCGCTTGTGGACTAGATGAGTCTATATATAACCAGAGGAGCGATATTAAATTCACACAGAGAGACGACGAATTCATACCTGCCATGTGCTCAATTGTGAAATCGTTTAAAATAGATTAAATGGATTCAAATAGCTTCCAAAAATAATTGACGCATGTGCAGTACATGCCCTAATTTTCTTAGAATAAGACCCGACATATAAAACTCAACAAGTTCTCTATTTTAGCCTATGAAAATGTTGTTTGTGCCACAATGATTAAGCCCCACTTGCATACTAAAATCATGTTGCCTTGGTCTAAAAATGTCTTTCAAATGTTTCAGACGGCTCAAAGGTTAAGGTTAAGGTTAGGGTTATTTAAAAACGATCCTAAAGGTAAAAACTGGCAGGTTAAGCAGCGTGGTGTGACATTGGATGCAATTATGTGTTTTGTGTAGAACCTTGTAATATAGTCATTTCAGAAACTGATGCTCTTCAATGAAAAAGAACCCGTGTAATATGTTTCAAAATAGCCTAAATTGTGTCTGAGCAAAATTCCTTCTCAGTATTTTTCCTTTCCCATGAAGCCAAAGGTCTACTTTTACAAACTCATTGACTCATATAGCTACACATCGAGGCGTAGGCTATCTGTCATTTTGTGCCAGTGGTCACATGGCTTTGGCCCTCAGGAATGGATGGAGATGGATCCCCACGTCAGCTTGTACGTCTAAGGATTTCTGCTCCACCAGTCTGCCTCAAAGTGGCTGGAGCGCAGCGCCGCGGAGGAGCTATGAAAGGATTATTATAGGACGTTTCCAACAGCAGAATATGGATTTTGATGAGCGGATCTCCGGCTCTAATATGTATTTACCGAGCTGCACTTACTACGTCTCCGGAGCAGACTTTTCGGGTCTCCCTCATTATTTAACCCAGAGCCAGTCCTCTTGCCCCATGACATACCCCTACCAGTCCTCTGCCCTGCCACAGGTCCCGTCCGTGAGAGATGTGGCTTTCAGAGACTATGGGATTGATACTTCCAGTAAATGGCACCACAGCAGGGGGAGCCTGTCACACTGCTACCCTGAGGACATCGTGCACAGAGACGGCTGGACGAGCCCGAGCTCACGGGGGGCAGAGATCCTGGTGAAAGGCAGCTCCAGCGCCAGCCACTCCAGCTCCTCCAGCAACCCGACTTCTGGCTTCTATGGCAGCGTTGGCAGGAACGGCGTCCTGCCACAGGCGTTCGACCAGTTCTTCGACACTGCCTACGGGAGCGCAGAGAGCAGCACAACGCCGACAGCCCAAGCATTAGACTCGGACAGACACGACGCCAAAACAAGTCCCGCTCCGGCTCCTCCGGGCTCGGACACGGCGGAGAGCTGCAGCCCCAAGTCGTCCTCCGGCCACTGCGAGGAGAAACAGAGCAGAAGCAGCAGTGAGTAGCCCTGCTGAACGCAAGAAGGAGAACAATCTAACGCGTTGCTCTTAAAGCTTTTTATATGCTGTTTTATAAGCACGTAAGGTTTATGGAGGGCCTGCAGATTTACCCTATAACAAAACTATGTTATAAACTACAAGATCACGTGCTTGGGATTGAAATTGGCCGTGAAGAGTTTGGCGTTAAGCTTCTTCCAAGATTTCCAACAACATCTCAACTTTTATTCTGCATGTGTGCGCTTAAATCTCCTTCTATGGTTTGCCTGTAAACTTCATTTATATGGCAAATAACATTTATGAAATTCTATTAAAATAAAAATCTAAATATTGTAGATACATCTTATATCTCCCATATTTATGTCCATGGATACAATTAACTGTATATTTATGGGTTTGTGATTTGATTTATTCTGAATGGGCTGCGGAGGCACTTTGATGTGACTTTGGAGCAGATTTATGCTAAAACCTTGCTCCTTATACAAAGATAAATATTTACAAATTCACAGGATTTGTTAGGATTTAATTCAAGGACTGCTTTTCATGGAATTAGCTCTCATTGACACTGAAACAACTGCCCTTTACGCACAGTGAAATCAAAAGCGGACAATACAAGCATATCAGATACACTATACTACTCGTGGTGTTTGGGTTTGGCCCCCCTCTTTTTTTTAAAAACCGCCCCGTTTGGTTTTTTGGTTTTTTTTTTATTTTTTCTCTTTTGGCGCGGCGTTTTTTTTTTTTTTTTCTCCTCTTTTTTTTTTTTTTTTTTTTTTTTTTTTTTTTTTTCTCTCTTGTGTGTTTGGGCGGGGAAACACTTGAACTCCATGTAGACGACCACGGCTGCTTCACAACAGGAAATTATTTCATGTTGTTGTACTGTGTCTATAATATTTCATGTGGTGACCTTTTGCCTTTTTATTATTTTATCTTTCAGATGGCCAGAGGACGCGCAAGAAGAGATGTCCATATTCAAAGTATCAGATCCGGGAACTGGAGAGGGAATTCTTTTTCAGCGTTTACATCAACAAAGAGAAGCGCATGCAGCTCTCACGGATGCTCAATCTGACTGATCGCCAGGTCAAAATCTGGTTTCAGAACAGGAGGATGAAGGAGAAGAAACTGAACAGAGACCGTTTACAGTACTACACCACAACCCCCCTGCTATAAACACTGAACAAAGACTGACATACAGCCATTCACCCATCATCAAGACACACATGTTACATGACGAGTTTTTAACGTGCCAGAATTCATAAAGAATTCTACTATTTATACACTATTTTGTCATTAAAATACGGGGGCATTATTATTATTATTATTATTATTATTATTATTATTTAGGCCTGTTATTGGCCTGCTTGCCCGACCAATCAACAATTTTCCAAAGTTAAGTGGTTGCCTGTATGGTGTGCTTATCAGAAAGCCAGATGTGTCTGATTTCTTTTTGTATTATTTAATAATACACACGGAGATTACTGTACTGCAATTCAAAACCTTTTATTTTTTTCCTTGAATTCTTTAGAATTAAATTGTTTTCCCAAATTTACGCACGCAACTTTTATGGTCAGTAATCTTAACATCAAACGCTTGGTGTTTTCTTCTTTCTATTCATATTTTTACTTTATTGTTCAAATACAACTCCGGTGACTGTAACACTATTTTGTGTGTTTTGAAATTAATATCAGATCTCAGCTGACACTTTTGGCGGTTATCAGAAGCCCCCAGAATTACCGGTCAATGTTGCATAGTTAAAGGATGAGTAACTCTAATACCAATTCATCCATTTGAAGCATTTTGAGTCAGTGATATCAGTGATATGTAACATCTGCGCTTGACCCTCGGGCGCTTTGTTGAGCTCTTGGCCGTAAAATTGGATTATTCCCGAACTTCATCCACAAGTCCAAACGCTGATAAGAGAGCAAAACGCCCAAATGAAACATAACCCCATATTTAGTTTTATATGCCAGCACGTGGATCGTATCAGATGATTGATATGCCGGTCTGACGCTTTTTATTCCCTCATGGCTGGAAATGGGATCCGCTGCAGTTATTGTTTGATATCCATTACAAAGGATTCATTCATTTCTGGGGCGATGAGGAGAGGCTGATTTCTGACCTAACATGCCTGTTACAGCTTTACTGAAACAATCTTGACACTTGTTTGAATGCATATAGATGTAACAGGCCGCCTCTTTCAAAAGGACATGAATCTATTTGTGTGATTATGCTCTCATCAAAGTAGTTTCTGAAATACTTTATTAATTTCATCCACTGAAAGTCTGCTGACCCATCAGGCTGTGACATTGGGGTAAACAAAGGTTCAGACGAACTGCAGATCACTATTACAATCATCGCTATGGTCAATTTAATTAGCATCTGAAGTGGTTTAATTCAAATATCAGTATCAGTTTGATACCAAATATGAATTTAGGCCACAGGATTTATGTTTCGCCTGCAAAGGAAGGTCAAATGAAGCCCTCCTAAATAAAAAGATGGCTTTAGGTGGCATTGTATTCACCACCAGGCCCCTGAAAACAACTTGAATTGCCTGCCATAAGCTAATAAGGGCCCTGGTGCCTTCCTTATACCGTGCATCCTGTGAGGCTCCCAGGAATTCCGCTTTGGTTGCTGCACATCCTCCCAGTTGCTCCAGTAACTTGGTCATAAAACGCGGATTCGTCTGGAGCGTTTGGAGTGTAGTGCAATAAAGCGTCTGAGACCAAGGTTATTAACTGTGACTAAGGAGCTGAAAAACAACGGCTGAGAGCATTCAAAGCTTGTGTTCACGGACCTTTCCAGCGTCATTTGTTTCAGCATCTTACCGTGGTAGGAATATTCTGCGTTTGTGTTGTGTTGCAGTGGATGCACAGCAGTCTTCTTCCACTGGGTGGCGCTCATCAGATCAATGTCATTGTCGTGAATTGAGATATAAAAGAAGTTTCGTCGCTCAGCTGCTTTAAAATATGTCACCACCTCAGGAGTTCATTGTTAAGGTAGGCACACAAATATTATTATGTGCGTTTTATGCCTACATTGGGTTTTTCTTCATGTGATTTAAAAAGATTTTCTATTTTCATCATCTGAAAAGTGAAGACGCTGTTTTTCATTTAAGGTGCAGATGTTATGAAATCGTGAAAGCAAGTGAATAGTGCAAGTTTGTTTCTTTGGGCATCAAATTTAATGAAGATTCTCAGGTTGCAATTTTGCACACGTTGTGTGAACACATGTGACTAATGCACACTAAGAAATAAGATAACAAGGGCCTATGTTTCAAACATTTGTGGCTCACTAACTTTTAGAATCCCCATACAGTTTAACACGTAAATTATACTTCATTTTTATAAATCCTGAACTGGATTTATGTTGTTTCGTCGTTATGTAAACATGTACAAAATTAAAAACTTGGATTGGATGTGTGTGTGTGTGTGTGTGTGTGTGTGTGTGTGTGTGTGTGTGTGTGTGTGTGTGTGTGTGTGTGTGTGTGTGTGTGTCATAGACAGACACCCAACAGAGAGACATTTTGACGCACAGGCATGGGATTTTTCATTAATTGTAACATTTCTTCAAAAAATAATTAAATGAATTAAAAGGAAGTTTTATCGTAATAATAATATTAGAGCAGCTCGCCCACAGCGCACACCGCGACATCACAGGAAATAATCCAGAAGGGTTAATTATTATTATCATTCATTGCAGCCAGACATGCTGCAGGTTTGACGCCACATAAAATGGCTGTACATAAACTGTAGCTCTGATTTCTAGACGTTATGGCTCCAGACATATAGGAAATGGGGGTAGTCGATGTTGTATTTCACCCACCTTGGAGACATCTTTAGGCTGATCTGTAGGCCTGCTTTACACTCTTAACCCTATTGGTGGTCTTTTAAGGAAGAATGGGTGGATGTAGTTCTAACTTTTTAATTTTGGTTAAAATATTGGAGCAGTCCAGGCTAACGATTTGTGTTAGTTGTTTGCCTCATGAGATGAGGACCAATATCCATTTTATTCACTTTTACGGTGGACATGTATTACAAAATGATCCATGTCAGATTACGGGTTTTATTTAGTTCAAATTAAGACTACATGGCTATCATATAACATTGGCCCCCTTTACATTATAGATGTAGGCTTTCTTATGTTGCATGCAAAGCAAGCACGTTTTATTTGTTTGTTTTCTGGTTACTAGTTTGTTATTATTTTGTCTTGACCTCTAACTCAGATTGTTGTCTTAAACATTTCATGAAAAGTACAAAAACTATAAAGAAAAACGGTGATGAGCTTTCATATGTATTAAAAAAACATTTAAAACCAGTTTAGAAGGCGCGCTGAGCATTTTATTCGTGAGTGGAATGGATATATTAGGAGGTGTTGATTTGAAATTAAACTTACTCGGAAAAACTCGGAATGTGTATGTGTGTGTGTGTGTGTGTGTGTGTGTGTGTGTGTGTGTGTGTCTTAATAGGTAGTAGGTAAATACGTGGAGAAACGTACACATCCCCAGTGGTTCTTTAACGGGATAATAGCAACATTAACAAGTTATAATTTAATTTATGCAGGAACGACCTACAGTTCTTGCAGTATTGCCAATATTAAGTCATCATTAAGAAAAATGTAGCACCAGGACATTGTTCAGCTGTAGGATTATTTTAGTGTGCCTGCGTGTCACCTTTAAATGCTCAACAGAGTCTTTGCAGTAAAAGGTGTCTAGGCGCAATCATGGCATTTGCAACCATAATATTCACACCACCATCAGATAAACTCGAGGGCTATAGCCTACATGAAGCGGTTTTGCACTGGTTTGACCAGCAATGTGGTGAGATGAAAACACTGTCTGCCCTGCTTTGGATAATCCATGAGGAATTTTAAAAACAGTCCAATAATAGTCATCAGAGCAGCACAAGGAGGGTTAAGAGTCCCCCGACCAAAGAGTCACATATGACTTTTTGGATCTTTGATGCACCCTGTGCTTCTCAGAGGCACCTCTAGAACCCTTCATTTTTACAGTGCTGTAAAACTGGCCATAAAGCTATGCATTGTACATAATTGTTAGGGACAGCTTTCAACAACCGAGTTGTCAAATAGGGGTTGTTGTTAAGTTCACACAGGCAGCTCTGGTCTTATAGATCGAGGCTCAGGACGTGAGATTGAAAAGAGATTTAAAGATTTTACCTAAAACTCTCTGATGCACCACTTCCCCCCACCGTTTTCTCTTGACTTAGCCTAAAACAAAATATACGACCCAGTTGAGCCGCCTGGTCAGACTGGGAGGAGTCTGTAGTCGCCTGGTGTTTTAATTGGCTGCAGGCTACAGTGAGAAGCGTGAGTATCAGTAATTATTCAGCAATGTTTTGCACAAGAAATGTCAGCCAGAAAGGGCTATCTTCATCCTCCGTCCAATTATACCACAACGATGACATGCCCCAACAACCAAGCTGGAAATTCGTTTTTCGTGGACTCTTTAATCAACGTGAGAACCGACAGCGGTTCATATTACCAAAGTAACGGGGTGTATTTGCCACCGGCATCGGAATATTCATATGGACTCTCGAGTGGCTCTTGTTTCCCGGGAATCGGTAAGCGCAACGAGCCAAGCACCCAAAGCGTGATTCCGTCTTCTGCTCCGTATGTTCAAGGGATGGAAACGTGGCTGGAAACGTCGAGATCCTGCCGGGTGGATCATCCCAGCGGCCAGCATATGGCTCAGTGTTCATTCTCACCGAACATAAAAGAGGAGAGCGCTTATTGCCTTTACGAGTCTGACAAATGTCCTAAAGGAGCAACGGTAGATGACATTTCCTACTCGACTGCATCGTGCCCGGTTACCGGCAGCACTTTGCCAGTCCCCGGCTACTTCCGCCTGTCTCAGACATACACATCCTCCAGGCTTTACCACGATGTCCAGCCAAACATGAATCACTTTACCCTGCAAAGACCTGCCCGTTTGGACAGCCAGCCCTCCCAGCCCCAGGCTGCCTCGGCTGAGCCGGAGCGAAGGGAGAGCCACGAGGAGGCGCCTGTCCCTGCGCCCTGCGCCCCGGCCACAGAAGAAGACAGCCGCCTCTCCTCGGAAAGCTCGTCCTCCCCTGAGCCCGCTGAAACATGCAGTGCGGAGTGTCCAGAAAAGCCAGTCAAAGGTGTAGAGTCGACATACATTGTAGACATGTGTTGCAAAAATAGCAGCTGGCATAAACAGGCATGCGCATATAATTCTTATGCTTCTATTGTTTTTTTAACCAGTGATTTCTTAACACAGAGGAATGCATGAGAATGAGTGCTGACAGTTAATATTGAGGTCAACAGAAAGCCAGTCACAGGTGTGCGTTTAACGGGTATTTACCGGTTTGTCGGGCATGAGGCGAAATTGAACGTGACTTAACCAATCAGAGCCGATGATCAGAGCTGTTGTGCGTTATTAGCTGTTTTTAGATCACAAATAAGCTGCTATATATAGTTGTAGTTTATTACCATACTATTCAAACAGGCCTTATGGATTTATTTTTATTGGTACCAATGAAGTTTGGATGATTATATATATATATATATATATATATATATATATATATATATATATTTATTTATATATATATATATATAAAATATTCTCGGGGTGTCATTATTATTTCAATTAAAGCATCAACAAAGGTAAATCCAGTCTACTCCATTTGTCCTGTGCAGGATTCTGATGCCAGTTGTCCTCTCATCAAAAGCACAGGCCTTGCTATAATGTCTGCAGACTGTGCAGACTTTTATGTCTTAATAAAGGTGTAGTTGCTGCTTAACATGGCAAATAGTTTCTGGTAAAATGCTGTATTGCAGCTGTATGGGATATTTACATATATGTGGCTGTGCGTAAAATGGTTGTAAAAATCAAATAGAACACAAGGAATAGTCATTATGCGGTATTTATTCAGTAGGTGTCAGTGTCAGTATATACTAAATCCTATCTTCAGTAGTTTACAGTAAAACCACAATTTTATTAACGTGACATTTTCTTTATTTTGGATTTTGAATCGTATTAGTCCATATTTTCTAATAAAGATATGAGGCATGTCAGGTATGATGTGTTTTTTTGTGACACCTGTTGCCTAATATCATGTTTCAATTTCATTGTAGGAGACGGAAAAATGGAATCTACGGCCAACTGGCTCACAGCGAAGAGTGGCCGAAAGAAGCGCTGCCCCTACACCAAGCACCAGACTCTGGAGCTGGAGAAGGAGTTTCTCTTCAACATGTACTTGACTAGAGAGCGTCGTCTGGAGATCAGCCGCAGTGTGCACCTCACTGACAGGCAAGTCAAAATCTGGTTCCAAAACAGGAGGATGAAACTGAAAAAAATGAGCCGGGAGAACAGGATCCGAGAGCTCTCCAGCAACTTCAGTTTCTCATGAGACTGTCTGCGTCTTTGGCGCCCTCCTCCATCCATGGCAAGGGCGCCTGTGCAGAGCCCCCCACCAACTGTGAGAATGTCCATGGAAAATAGGACCCTACTGCTAACTTATTGATTGTTGTTCTTTCTTATTTTCACGTCTGTTTTATTTAGTCGTGGATATGTATTTATAAATGGCTACATTTGTAACGTTGATCCATTGTGTTTGAAATGTTCAGAATGTGAGCACAATGTTTCAGAGCTTCAGGCTTGTACATATTGTATAGTCAACCTGAGTGAACCATTGGAATTTGCATGCTGGACTAACCCTTGGCATACTTGTGTTACAGTTACATGTAGACCTTTTTGTGACAGCTAAAGAGAGGTCTGATGAATATTTGCACATTTTGCTGGTCAAATTAATAAAACCACCCCTGCAACTGCAGACTTCTTATTTCATTCAGAAGGACAGACTAGGAGCTGCGCGGTGTTTAAATCTTAAAGTTGGCACTGGTACAGTGCATGGTGCTAATGCCTTTGTGTTTTGGACAGGGTTCGCTCTGTGCACAGTAAATATTATTACAATAGTAGAGGGGGGATGTTCATAGTTTAATTTAGGCCTTTAGATGTCTGGCGGCGGTGCATACTTCGTTGCTTTTTGTCCTCAGACTTAAATGTAAACCACACAACGAGTGGAGAAACAGTGTTTATTTTCCTCAGTATTATTATTATCATTATTATTATTTCAAAATCATTTTAAATTGTGAATAAGTGGGGCCTTGTGCAGAAACAGTAATTATTCTTTCAAATGATAGCATGCTTGATTTTAAAGTTGACCAACGCCTGGACTTTAACAGCCCAAATCAATTTGAGAATTGCGGCATATCAGAATGATGATGAATAAAATCTGTCTGAGCATTGTCTTTTGCGCCTTTACAGATTTCTAAAATGATTCCAAGTAGACATGTTATACCGAGAAACTACATACTGCCCACACGTAGAAACACAAGAAAAAAAGCATTCTAACAGACATCCCAGAAGATGAGAGCGTGCTGTTGAGTGGTTTAGGTAGTCTCATGTTGTTGGGCTATTATATTTCTCCCACAACACGAAACTGCCTTGATTACCTCAGTAAAACTCGTCGCATCATGAAAATTGAATCGCTATTAATTACTGTTCGAATGTATTAATCCTTAGGTGCAGACTGCATATCTGCATATGCAAACACATATCATTATTATTCCAAAAAGTGCACGTCTTTTTTAATTTTATTATTGTGCCTAAAAGGAACTCTTTCTATGATTTTTTTTTATCTTGTGGGTTTTGATAATTAAGCTGCATTCTGATGTATGTATCTGGACGTGGTCACTTTTAATCTTAGAGATACAAAGTTTTCACCATGTCTATAATTTAAGACATCTGCAAAGGATTTTGAGCATCTCTATGTGATAAGCCGGAAGTAAAGATGCAGGCTGGGGAATGAAATGCTTAAGGCTTGTATATGTCCAGGAGAGGAGAAAAGGACAGACAAGGCCTCGGTTATGATCATTGCAGTCTGCCAGTTGCCTCGCCGTAGGAAGTGCCGGATGCGTCTGCTTTCGCCAGAGAAAGGACACAAAGGCTGAGCTTTATTGGTGATATTTAGCTTAGACAGCCAGGTTGTAACCTTAAGAAAAACACCCCAATTGCCCGTGATAAAAAAGGACTGTTATATAGCACCCAAATAACTTCACCCCACTTTCCGTTTTAGATTGCCTTGAAAGTAGACCCACATCCCTGCAGACACAGCGATGCGCATCTTGGAAACTGTCCTTTAACATGTTTTTATATTGTAAACTCCAATGATGCTTTAAACACATTTATGCTTGTTTTATTTTATTTAAAAGTCTTGAAAATGTTGTATATCTCTGCCACTAACAATAACCAGACATATCTCACCAAAGTAAAAGGTTTATGGAGGCCATTAAATTAATACAAGTTTTACATTTTGGTGAATGAATAACCCCCCCAATCACAACTCGATTACACCAACGTAAGATCTCTTGACGAAAATCATAATGTTTATTGCTTATAAAACGAAATATTTCCTAATAAAGGCGCGGAGACTTGCTATTAAAATATGGTGGGGAAAATGGTGGCCATTTAGTTGAGCAGCAGGCTGATTTATTTTTTATTGTTCTGTCCCACGGTCACGTGTTTGGGGCGCCCTATCCAAAGGTTCAACTTACTGGACGCATTGAGCCCCTAGCTGGTGCAGGAAAGCAGCACATTATATGCCATGAATCTGTTTTTTCTAAACATTGCAAGACTGAACCGCGTTATATAGCCTTTTTTTTTTTTTTTTTGCTTTTGCATTTTTTGCAATGTCGGCATTGGGAACAAGTTATTATGTTGAGTCGCCTGTTCTTCCCGAGCAGGAAGATATGGCACCGAGGTACTCGTCAGCTGCAGGGGTGGAGCAGGCGATGCTCACCGAATATGGCGGACAGGAATCTTGCAATTTGCAGGCGAAATCTTCTATTTTTGGTGGATCTTGGAGTCCCATCTCGTCCCATCCTCCGAACACAGTCACTCCGACCTATATACATCACCATTACACGAGCGGGGACAGCGATGGCATGTTTACGCGCTCCTGGGCGTTGGATCCGGTCTCTGCGTCCCTGTGTTTGACGGGCTTACCATCGACAGCCATGCATTATGAGATCAAACCCGAGCCTCTGATTGGGAGTGCTGAATGTACAACTTTGGAGACGCACACACCTCTTTTGTCTGACATTGAAAACGGTGCGTCCCTTGCGGAGATTTCCTGCGAAACCACATCCACGTCTAAAGCCACTGAAGAGAGTCCGTCAGCAGAGGACAAGAGGGAGATAGATGCAAGTAAGCAAAGCCGTGTTTTTATTTTCTTCTGGTCACTTTATGGACTCATTTAGATTGATGAAAATGGCATTAATGGTTTGAGGATTTAGATGCCACAGGCTTGATTTAGTATAAAAATGGGCGTAACATTTGAATAGCAAATAGTATTTATGCTCTAAGAGATAGTGAATTGAGACATGCATATTCTTCAAAGTCATTGACACACTTCACTGCATAATTACAACATTTCACAAGGTATTTGCTATCGTCAATCCTCAAATTTCTAAGTGCAGAATGAACATACACCACAAATAATTCCTATATAAATATACAATCTTGCCAGGAGTAGCATGTCCTTGTCAAACTGTAAAGTCAATAGAGCAGTAGTGTTTTTCAGTCCATTAACTCTCCTGTGTCATGGTTTTGACCCCCCCACCCCTGTTTCCAGATAACCCATCATCCAACTGGCTTCACGCAAAGCCCACCAGAAAAAAGCGTTGTCCATATACAAAGCATCAAATCCTCGAACTGGAAAAGGAGTTTCTGTTTAACATGTACCTTCCCCGGGATCGTAGATACGAAGTAGCAAGAGTCCTGAGTTTGACCGAGAGACAGGTGAAAATCTGGTTTCAGAACCGCAGGATGAAGATGAAGAAAGAAAACAAAGACCGGCGGAGAGACAGTTAACTGGTTTTGGACTGATGGTGAATTAGAAGGGGGGGGGTGTCTGTCTTTAATATTCCTGGCCTGTTACACATGTTGTTGTAAAGTTTGTCTTGTTAAAACCATGCTGGATGTTTTTTTTCTTAACCTGTGTTTCCTGTTTGTGAGAGGACTAAGTGTAGATGTGTTGTATTTGGAAATAGTTGACTTTGTCATTTGTTATTTGCATGGAATGATCCTTGACTACCTGAATGTTTTCGTCTACATATTTGCATTCTTTAAGTTATTGTTTTTGTAATCTAGATGTCTTTTGTTTTGTATAACCGTTTTGGGTTTTGATCCATTTGTGCACACTTCAGATACCTCGTCGTTCCTGGTTTCATCCAAAATAAAGAGTAGTTTGTATAGTACATGAGAAGATTAGTATGGCTTACTCATTTCTTATCATTTTGCTTAATATTAAAACCCATCACGTATTTCTAACACATTTTAACAAACATACACATACATAAAGAATTAAAACAATACTACCTTTTTACAATTTACTTCTCTTACCTTTAAGATTTCAAAACTATTTCTACAAAATTAGAATTTTCATTCTGTCTTTTAAAAGGAATTACATTTTTTTTATTTCAGGAGAAAAATATTTAAATAGTACACTTTTCTTACTTGTAACCACTTTATGGCGCAAACAACCCAATTACTCTAAGCCATAGGGGGAAAAAACTGAGGCCTGTCCAGAATTTATTTATTTTTTCAACCTTGCTGGCATGAATTTACGTTAAATAATTGTATTTATATATTACAATATTACTGTGGAAATGAGAGAGGAATCTTAATTCGATTGTAACATGGACAATACGTTTTGATTTTTAAAGAGTCCCTCAAAGAGCACCCTGTTTAACCAATTATTGAATATAAAGATGAAAAACACATGAATTATCTTTGAATATTTTTGGATCCTTCGATTAAAAACCCTTTAAAGAAATGGAATCTGCAGTATCGAGGAACCAAGCCAACAACACGCAGCAATGCAACAATTTAGAAACAATAGAAAGTCACGAAAGAGTGAGTGAGAGCAAATCAAAGCAACAACGAAAGTTCAGTATTTGTAGAATATTTTGCACTTAATTATTGTCTGAATCGCAACATGTAGACAATGTATTATGCACTACTTACTATATTACATAGGACATTTTCGGCCTCTGACCTACATTGGATGCCCTCCTGCAATAAACCACAATCACAGCCTCAACTGTTTATAAGGTGCGAAAACAGCAATAAATGTAAAGGCTCTGTGACAGCAGTAAAGCAGCATTTCAAATGAGGCTGGGGCAAACAGTCAAATATGTGATATTGTTGTAGGATAGGCCTGAAACACACACACACACACACACACACACACACACTCTCTCTCTCTCTCTCTCTCTGTCTCTCTCTCAAAACGTCTAATTACTTTACAAACGTCTACCAACAATTATGTCTCGGTATAGAAACCTCCGTTTGTTGTTCTGTTGCATCAGCAGAGCACTCAGGACAACAGGCACACACACACACACACACACACACACACACACACACACACACACACACTGAAATACTTTCCAAATAACTAATAATAAAAAATCACTTTATTTTACTTTATTTGGTGAAAAAGTGGAAACTACTAAAACTAGGACAAACACGTGTCCTGGTGATGGTGTCAGAGCTCCGTGCTGATCTGAGTGCTGCTGTGCCCGGACCGCCAGCAGGTGGAGGCAGCAGCTCATCTGAAGAACAACGTTCAAACTAGATGATGCGTTCACGGCGCATCAAGACCACTCCCCATTTATGACAGATCTGCACCGTTTTCGTCGTAAAAAAATCTAATCTTGCTGCGTGTTCATTTTCATTTTTTGGTTATCCATGGCATAAATTGCTCTGAGATCCTTATTTAATTTAATTGGGGTTCTGTTTGGCCAGGGGTTCCTTTACTTTTTATTGTATTAAACTAGTTTATCAAGTGACTGCACCCTGTGCTTTTGAGAAGTTTAGAAGAATAGGCTACCTATGAAATATTAATATAAAAAGGCAAATGTATAAGTATATATCCATGGAATAAATAAATAATCAACTATGTGAACATGCGTATGTGTGAGCACATACGCATATCATTTGGCATATCAGATAGATAGATAGATAGATTGATAGATAGACAGATAGATAGATAGATAGATAGATAGATAGATAGATAGATAGATAGATAGATAGATAGATAGATAGATAGAAAATGTATAATCTTTAAACATATGTATACAGTGTGCAGTTAGGATGTGCACTGGGTGCAAAATGGGGGTTAGGCCTTTTATTCTTCTTTTCCAGGAACCGGACTGTACCTCACTGGACCCCAACTGAGTGATGAACTTGAGGTCCCATAAAGTGAGAGATACCCCCAAACCTTTCCTCCCTTCTTGGTTTCCCCCAACACCCCCCTCAACCTCACCCTTTCCCCACTCCCTCACCCCCAAAGGTCACCCACATGCAGCTCATTAACTCTCTTATTCCTTTTGGGAAAACTGTACAGATAAGCATGAAAAAATAGTGGCATTACACTATATATAGTACACCTTCAGTAAAGTCTCTTCGGTCACCAGTGTGTTTAGATGGCAATCTGATCCCCCATGAACATTTGGATGATATCCTCCATGCAAACGGCCCTTAGAGGAGCCATGCTGCAGGAAAACAGAAAGTAGCTGGATGCTGTTTGCGGTGACCTCTCGTGACCCCTATACATCAAACCTCATGACACCTGGTGACAGAGGAGGCCACAAGTGAACTTTGGAGGAGAAGTTCAGGGGAGTAAAATAATGAGCACATGGGAGTGTGTTCCACTTATCCTCAGTGCCAATAATCTGGTGTTCTGGATGAAAGGGTATGTGGATTGTGAGGTTACTTATGTGGTATGTGTGTGTTATGAGATGGGGTCAAACATTTGTGCAGATACTTTCTTGAAAATGATTGACCTCTGTATGCAGCTATACTGAGAACACCTCAGATGAATGCAGTTTTCAAGAGAAACAGACTTTTTGAGTTTGGAGTTTGCTTTCTAGAGAGCTTCTTCATCAGCTTACAACCCCTAATGTATTTTCCTGCAATACTATTATTAAATATTCAATTATTATTTGTCAATCTCACACCAATTTGGAATTTGCTTATTCCTTAAACCGTGTTCATATCCATGTTTGCCTTCATCTACAGGGCAACGAGAAGGAACACTTTAATCGAAGGCTGGTTGTCTCTTTAAAAGGTATGTTGTATGGGTCACTTTTGTTCCTCTATGATCCTACATTTTTCATTCTACAAACAGGGGAACATAGAACGTTTGATTTTTTTAGAGACACAGACACACACAGAGACACACACACAGAGACACACACACACACACACACACACACACACACACAATGTGTACGTTTATCCACGTATTTACCACTACCCATTAATAAACACACAGACACACAGACACAGACACACAGACACTGAAACAGACACAGACACACACACACACACACACACACACACACACACACACACACACACACACACACACACACACACACACACACACACACACACACACACACACACCAGGATATAATGTGATGTATGAATTTAATGCAGCGTTAATGTCGACACAACATGCAATAAACATTTTTAGAAAAATATTTAATTTCACCAAACATAATTTCAAAATATTGCATAACCTCGCTTGTGCAGAATGTGTACTAAATGTATAATACACATATAATTGCAATTAAATACATTTACCATCTTTTACAAACACACACACACACAAAAATAACAGATTCACATTTGGTAAAAGTTTAAAAATATATATATTTGTATTGTTCTGGGTAAACATTTTCATCACACTCACCATAAATGGAAAAATTCCACGAAACAGTACAGGCTATAAGTAGAAAATTAAATATTTTTTCTTAAAAAAAGAAAAAAAAGAAAAAGAAAAAACGGAACAGTGGTCGCAGGTTTGGCCTGCATGCTTCCCAGATGTCTCATGTTGTCAGAACAGACGGGAAACGTGCCGCTCCTCGAGACACCGTCTTCTGTGTACATCCGGTCAACAAGCAGCCAAATCTGGCTTTTTGTCTGCACAGCTCCGAACAGGAACAGAAGACTTAAATCAAAATTGTAACAAAATATAATGTGTAATATGTCCAAGTGTCAGAATGTAGTGTTCAGGTTCTGTTAAGTATTGTAGAGTTATATTTCTTTTTATGAAAGCTCTTTGTTCTCTTTGTATCATCGTTCTGTTTCTACACCTGTGTCGATTTAAATCTATGGCCAGCTGTCTATGAAACACAATTTATTTGCACATCAAATAAGAAGAAATAAGAAATGAATGTGGGGTTAGTTTAGATAATAATTTGAAGCAATTTTGCTTAAAACAATGAGCTACACACAAAAGGAATTCGGTTCAATTTAAAGTAAATTCAATTAATTTAAAAGTCAGCAATTGATCAGTTATCTTTAGTTATATTACAGCCTTATATTATAGGCTATAGAAGGATATTATTTGTTCACAAGATCTGTATATTCAGAGTACATCCTTATAAATAAATAAAAAGTCCAAAAACAGTTAGACAAAGTAATATCTGACATTTCAAGCAAATGTGGTAAAAACTGAATTATATTAGAAACCGAACAGGCCAGAAAAAGACTTGTTATCTGACATAGAGGAAGGGATGAGACTGAATGGAGTTCTGCTCAATGCCAACACCCACTCACCTCAGCAAACAATTCATCCTATGGAAAAGCTGCTCCCTTCGTTTCTATGCTACTAACCAAGTGCATTCCTCTCCTCGGTGTTTTTTCTGTGCCTGTATAGTCCTTTTTGAAAACGAAAAAGCGACAGAGTTTCGTCTTTAGATGGATTTCTGATTTAATATCGAGCGAGTAAGCAAAACGCTTTTGTGCGTAATGGCCGTGCGTCTCCTCCGTGCTTCATAAGAAATCCCTAGATTTCTAAATTGAAAACTTCTCCTACAGCCTACCTAGAGAGTGGTTGTCCTCTTCCTGGTCATATATGATCTAAGGGAGTGTTAGATGGTGTAAATGTGTTCTTAGGGCAGTGAGCTGTCAGACCTTTTGGCGAGAAAGATTGATCACACACAGGCTACCAGGGCTCTTTGTTTAGAGCCTAAGCAATAAACAGCCACCTTTCCTCTGCCTCACACTAAAGTGGCAAATCATTTCCACTCTCCGCTATGTTATAACCAATAATGCTAAGGATGATGGCTTAGGTCAACATTATCCCTATGTGAAATAAAAATAAATGAAATGGAATGTGGGACAGGGAGCTATAAACTGTGAAAATGGTGATGACAAATGCCTGTTAAATAACCCAACTGCTTTCTTACATTGACACAAAATATTGCGTTTTTTTCCAGTAGATTTCCTATAATGACTTCAATGATAAAGTTCCTTTTAATGACATAATGTAGCATTTTGGGACGCTTAGATCAAATTACGCTAAATCTGATCTGATCTGATGAACTCAAAATCACATTGAAATCATCTCTCTCTCTCTCTCTCTCTCTCTCTCTCTCTCTCTCTCTCTCTCTCTCTCCTGTGGTGTGTATTGGGGGAGGGGTGGGCATGTTGTTGGATGTCTGGTGCAGCTTTTCCTCTCCAAGAAAACCTCCAAGAAAGTCTCAAGATTAACGCCTTGGCACTGATAACGACTGTGGGCTTCGCAGCATTATGAAAAGCAAATGTGACTGCTGAAATGATTTGTGGAGTGCTACGCTACAAATAAATGAACAACGCACACGCACACGCACACGTAGCCTACCACAACTCACGCGCGTGTACTCGTAGGCAAACTGCGTTGATGCGCAAAGAAGGCACGGTTTTTGGGGGCGGGCTGTGGTGAACAAACTGACCCCAAAAAATGTGTAAATAAAGCCAGCCCTACCCCCGGAATGAGGCGTTACTCCTCCGACTTTCTCGATCAATCACAGGGGACAGTGGCTTCTTTTGATAAAAGCCCCAAATTGTCATTGGGCAGATGCAATCATGTGACAAGCAGCACGGTCTAATTCCAACCATGTCCTCATGAAAGCAATAGTTTATGGCATACAGGTCTCCATACGACTATATCGAGTTTAGTAGTTTATGACAATACACTGCTTATTAATCTGAATCAACCTAAAACTCAGCGAAATTTCAACACAAGGAGGAGGAGATGAATTACGAATTTGGGCGAGAAAGTGGTTTTATCAACAGCCAGCCGTCGCTCGCTGAGTGCCTGACATCTCTCACTAACCCTGTCGGTGATGCATTTCAAAGTTCATCAATCAAGAGCTCGGCGCTTTCACAGTCGACACTGATTCCTCCTCCTTTTGAGCAGACCATCCCCGGCCTTAACCCGGGCATCCACCCACGCCACAGCCGCTCAAAGCAGTCGCTGCAGGCTGCATCCCTACCCCCGGAGTACCCGTGGATGAAGGAGAAGAAAAGCATCAAGAGAAACCAGACTGATGCTGCTTCTGCGGCTGCAACAACAACGACTGACTCCTCTCCACTCTACTTCTCCCCCCAAGGCAAGACATGATGATTAATAACCTCCATGTAAAAGGCTCCTCATTGTCTGAGGATTCCCCTCAGCAAGAAGCTGCATCCCGGGCCTTGTGCAACGTGGGCGTCCCTTTAAGCCAGTAGAGGATTTTGATTTAAGCATGCTTAATCTCATCAAGTAACGCACTGACTTGTGATGCAGTGTAAGAGTGTTAATGTTTGACAGTAATGGAGAGAGATTGATTATTGTTACGCGGGCCAGCAGCTGGCATGTTCATTAATCTTCACCCTCCGTCCTGTCCTGTCCACGCAGACCCATCATATTCTGCCTGGGGCCCATAAATCTTCCCAGTGCCGGTGCTGGCTTGCCACAAGTTTCACCCCATAGAGCTTGTTTTTCTCCACATAGCCATACATACACAACTGTGTTGCTGTTTTATTTTTTCGCCTGCTTTTCTCTAATTAAAATAAATAAAATCTTTGGTTTCTTTTCTTTTTTTTTTAGGTTCACCAGAGGGGCCAGAGGTTGGTGTTGGCGGTGGAGGGGCATCCCGGAGGTTGAGGACCGCGTATACCAACACCCAACTTCTGGAGCTGGAGAAGGAGTTTCATTATAACAAATACCTGTGCAGACCGAGGCGAGTGGAAATAGCTGCTTTGCTGGATTTATCAGAGAAGCAGGTGAAAGTGTGGTTTCAGAACAGGAGGATGAAACACAAGAGGCAGACCCACTGCAAGGAGAACCGGGACAGTGAGGGGATATACGCGTGCCTGGACGACGGGCCGGAGGACGAGTTAGAGCAGGCGGCGGACAGCAGCGCAGCCGGGACGCTCCTGGAGAGGGAGAGGTATTTCCACCAAAATACCTTAACTTCACAACATTGTCCGAACGGGCACAATGGGGAGAACCAAAGCCCGACTGTCACGCCTTTGACCAGCAATGAGAAAAATCTGAAACATTTTCCTAACCCGGCACCCACTGTTCCTATCTGCGTGTCAACAATAGGCCCGGACAATGATAATTCCCCGGGCCTGGACGTCTCTTTGCAGGATTTCCAAGTTTTCTCATCCTCCTCCTCTTTCTCACCAAGTTTGTCAGATTCGGCACAAAGTCCCCTGTCTTTATCATCCGAAACTTTTGACCTTTTCTCAGAAACACTCACAACAATCGACCTGCAAAACTTGAGCTATTGACCGATGTTTTATTTGAATTCAGATACTTGTGTTCAGTTTATATGATCAGTTATAATAGATCTCACAAATAAGGTAAGTTAAAGCAAAAACAACAAAGCTACTATTTAGTCTGTATGGCAGTTTAGCATTGGGCTGCGAGAGGAGAGTTTATTTTTATATGGATTTCGACTATAACTGAGCAGAATAATTTTCTTGAAATAAAACTTTACATTGATGGGAATCAGCCGCGCTATTGTCTTATTTCACAGTAAGAAAGTTTGGAGAGCTCATTGATTTTAGGCCTATACGATAAAACATAAAAATAGCCTACGTATATATGAGAATATTGGTCATAAGAAAAATGAATTATGCTCATGCATAATTCATAATGCTGAATGTCGTTTCTCACAGTATTCAAATCAGGATAATATAAACGCTTTAATTTAAACGCCACAGGATATTTTTTTTTAATTATTGTCTAAGTTAACATGTTCTTGCAGTATAAAGACTATTGATTGTATAATCTCAAACTTCCCCAAAACTTTCATTTAAATTAGCCAAATGTAGTGAACACAGAGCACTATCAAATGCAAGTGATATAAATGTAAAATTATATATAGTTGCACCCTAGTTTGTTTCAAATCTTTATTTTCATAGGTTTAGTTGAAAGTAGTATATTTTTTTTTAACGTGACCATGCTTCTGCAGACCTCAGTGATGTATCTGACCTGGAGAAAAAAGCCGATTCATTACCTCCGCGTGTTCAAACCCAGAAAAAGAACATTTGCAGTGAGAATTGCCTGCTAGGAGTCCCAGGCCAAAAGTTATGACTTTTCTTGGCTCTCTAATTACATTTTATTGCCTATAAAACTCACAGCACTGAGGGTGCTTGTTTATAGCCCGATCTGCAGTGTAATACTGTCTTTTTGAATTTAGAATCGCGCCTTACAAAGCCATTGTGTTTTTTCTAAACTTTGTATGATTTAAAAATATCAAGTTAATTCAAAGCAGCCGACATAAGACTTTTATTCCCAAATTGTAATATAATAGGGTATTGTAATTAACACAGTAGCAAAACATAGCCAATAGTAAGATATCAGGCAAATAGCAGAATGTATTTATTTTATTTGTTTATAGTAAACTGTTTCAATGAACGTAAATGTATGTTAATCTGGACTAAGTCCCTGTTTACTGCTGAAAGAATTCTTCACACCGACCAGTTGAGCCTCTGCTGTTAAAGCGCACACATAACAGCCGTGGTCGCTGTTTCTTTATTAGGATACTGTTATTAAATGTTTAGGGGGAAATGGTCGATGGAAAGCCAGAGATTGTTCCAGGAATCACAAGATTAACTATCACACTGATCAATTATTCTGACTAGTGTCTGCAGGCAACATGAATCAATGTATATAGCTGTAGGATCTGTAGCTCAGGATTGTGCGGGTTGGACTCAGAGCCTCATAGCAAAAAAAAAAAAAAGTGAGGTGGTGAACTACTATTACTGAGATTTGGTGACTATGATTACTAATTGTGATCAATTGAAAATAGATAGGAGAAGTCTAAAGCCCAGGATGCAGAGGGGAAGTCAGATTTGGTTTGGTGCTGAAGCCACTGAGCTCATTTAAAATAGTAAGAGTGTCAGTGTCTACAGGCTAGACTAAGCACAAATAGGCCTACATCTCATGTTTATTATTTATAAAGGCCAGGGCACTTATTCCTGAGCACACTCTGCTAGTTTATTTGACTGATAATGCTCATTCAATGGAGTGATAACATTCGAAATGAATACACAAAATAAAACGTACATCATGTTGTATCTTTTTTCCTACATCCACAGGATTCACCATGACAATGTGCATATTTAATCATTACATAATCAGACCCATGAATTTGATTATTTCATTTCTTTATTATGTATGGTTGTATGAACGAGTTTGGTGACTTTGAGCAGCTTGGTCAATGTTTGAAAGAAAAGTAGATGAAACTTTATGGGAAACTAGATACAACACTTCACTATGCAAATCCCTCCCTCCACACACACACGCGCATACACACACACACACACACACACACACACACACACACACACACACACACACACACACACACACACACACACACCACACACACACACACACAGGTCAAAGGTCAAGCTGGCTCTCCTCTCCTCTCCAAGCTGGGAGGAACTACTGCCAGGTCAGAAGGGGGTCAGGTTTTGAATGACTGCAGAGGGTTTGTGGCTCATATTCTGCAATCAGAATATGAATGCGGAAACAATAACATTCATGCAGAATATGATCTGAGGTTTAATTTTGCATTAAGACGTGAGGAATGTGATTTTATCAATCACCCAAAGATCTAAAGGACTGGTGGTGCTTTTTTTCTCAGGATGATTCTGAATTACAGCCATGACATTTTAACACTTGATATAACACAAAGATATAAAGCAAACGTGTTGAAAATGCATCACTGTCGGATCTCAATCATCAAATCACGTAGCCTATTTTCCTCTCTGACAAATAAGAAGATTTGATATTGTTTGGATGTTAAATTCTTCCTAAAGCTGCTGGACTGAAACTGGAGTAAATAAAGTGTTTCTGGGGGAGAGTCTGTGTGTCTGGCAGCGCTGACAAACACTGTCCACCACCTGCAGCAGAAGAAAAAGCTGAAGGCTCTTCAGGCAGCCCCTCCAGAGCTGCACTGACATTTCGGTCTCATTTCTCCACAACAACAAGCTATACAGTTCAAAGGCGCGTCTTTAAAGCTGGATTGGGGAATTCTGCTTGTCAAAAGATGACTAATGAATGACTGACACTTTTATAAACAATATGACAACCAGCTGCTTTCACTGAATAGCTACACCAGGAGGCGCAGGTTTGACTTGATGTTAGAGATGAGCTGTTTAGGGGGATTTAGGCTACTCTTGCATCAGATAAGGAAGGAAAAATGTGTTTGTCATTGACTGTACAATAGAAACTGATTAACTTGCAAACGTGATTTAGGAATAAACCAGTCCAGTGCAAAAATCTGGCGCAGAAACCTGCAGAACAGTTTTATATAATTGCCTTCTCGACTAATGACCCCTGTTTAGATTTACAATGTTGACATATTCATAAACCTAAAGTGCTTGCATCATTGTAAGACACTCCTAACGTGTCCAGTGAGTCAGTCACAGACTTTTAAGTGCCAGAGAAATATTATGTGGAATCAATCAAAAAATATGATCATGCGTTATCCGCTGACTTTATTAGTCTGTAAAGACCCGTTGCTCCATTAAAGCATCAACTCCCCGTCATCAATAGCCCTAGCAGTCAAAAACTATATACAATCACAAAGGCTGATAGGCCAATAAAAGTCAGTGTGGAATGGATGCTGAACAACAGGCAGGTTTCACTGTTTTTTTCTGCAGAAGAACTGTGTGGTCAGTTATAAATATTTAGCAGATTAACTTCCGTGTCCGTAAACTCATTGCTGCTTCCGTATCGTGTTTTGCGCCGCCGGACTGTCCACCGCTGTCAGGAACTGAACTCTCACAACAATGCGTCCGATTCCCGAGGAGTTAACGACGCTCATTTCAGGTAAAACCTTCATAAATGATTTATTTGCACACAGTGGGCAGTTTTTCGTGTTCATCGAGGGCTTGTGTCCCCAAACCCAGCTTTAAAGAGAACGTTTAGTAAAAGAGGAAGCGCAGGCTCAATATGGATGTCTGAAGTTTTTAGTCCGATAAGCACTTTAGTCCAGTTGCATCTGGTCAACACACCATTGCTGCTAATTCTTACTTTACATGCTGATGAGTATCAAACAATGCGCGCTTTGACGTCAAAGCTGCAAGCTGCTGTGTTGTGTTGTGCTTTTGAAAGGTAATCTGATCTCCAGCAGTAGCCTACTGGGCCGTTTGACTGGGAAGATAAAACACCACAATCAGATAGTGATAGCAGATTGTAGGATTTACCTGGTATTTCTTGTTTGATTTTTAGACCTAGAATATTTCCTCTGTGATGGATTAAAAGGAGAAAATCTAAGCAAAAAGGCAAAGGAGAAGAGGGAAGCCTTCATCAAACGGATTAAAGAGGTCAAATTGGGGTATGTCTTTTTGCATAGTGAGAGTTTCCTGTGTTTTGGAGTTTGGTTATAAATGTGTCACTTAAGTGACTATTTAAAGATTCTAATGCAAATTGTGAAAATTGTTAACATCCATTTACTGTCTCCCCAACAGTTTCCCACAAGATTTCAAGGACAGAAGTGAGTGTTACACTGGGGCCACACTATTTTATATCCAGTGGTTCCCAACCTGACGGTCGGGACCCACACAATAGGTCACAACATGAATCTAAGGGGTCACAAGATGAGTTGAATTTATTATATTGTGATATAATCATTAAATGATGTTTACAAACTCAAAATATAAGATCAAGTTTGATACACAATTCTTTTCAGACATTTCTCTATTATTTGCTCCTTTTTTTTAGGAAAAATACTGTATTGTGCTTTTAAAACTTCTCCAGACAGTGTGACAAGGGAAAATCACTCTTCAAATGAAATGCTTGCACCTCATAGATACGCACAACAGGCTGGGAACCACTGTGTAAAAATATCACATGTACCATTACTACACAGCACTTTCTGTTTACTCATAGGTGGAGAGGATGATGAGGAAGATGATGAGGAGGAAGTTGACAGCAACAATGATGCAGGGTCGCTGCTGTCCGAGCGCACAGACAAGGATGAAGAGGCTTGCGAAGGTAAGCCACAAGCACTTAGAATACATTCACAAGTTGACTTGCTAAGTGCTAACTGTGGATTTAAGTATTGGAAATTGCACGTTGTCATGAAAGTACAGGCTAGAAATCGTTTGGTCTGCTCCTTGGAGAAAGTGACTTTGAGTGGCACAATGAGGGAGACATTCCAACTGTAACTTGGCAACATACTTGGGAAGCAATTTGGGGGCACAACTGCTTCTCCCACCACCTCTATCACCCCACCCCTTTGACAGCTAGAGCATGCTTTATTGCTCTCAGCCACAGTCTGGGGACTGAACATTACTGCCATGGTTTGTAGTTTGAGAAACAACATGCCTCAATATACAGTAGCTTTAACCCTGTATGCCCCATCATGGCAATATTTAAGATTTTGTGTTTACTTTAATAAACAGAGTATCAGGGAAATCCTTGTGAAATGGCTGTTAGTGGTCTGGGGTTTATGGGCTTCAAGCAGCTGCCAGTTTTATGGCTGCTCTTTCACACAAAACCACTTTGACACAGCAGTTGAACATTTGCATTGAAGTTGCATGCTGCAAGGGGAATCTCCTCCAGTGAGAGGCAAAACATTGCTTAGTGGAGCCTCTGTGGATTTTGCTTCTTATTTTAACATCAGTCAAACAAATACATGATAAACGTATGTGAAGAATACATGACATAAGTGAGAAACCCAGCTGTTTATCTTTTAAGATTTTAAAAACAAATGTAATTTTCACTTTTGCATATTTAAAACACTTTTGAAAGGATAATTGGTTTCCTCAACTGTTCTCCAGGTGCCCAGCAGTCCCCACCTGTGGCGGCTCAGGACCTGACGTCTGTCTTTAAAGCGGGATACCTTGAGAAGCGCAGAAAGGGTGAGTGCTCCGCTAATAAGATACATATACATGTTTTAATGGACAGGATGTCGCACACTTACATTTGGCATCTCCAAAAAAATATTGATATTGTGTTTTGACCTACAAGGACCTCTTCAGGCAAAAAATCCATGTGAACAAAAAGCTGGATTTTTTTCTGTATAAAGACAAAAATGACCGCTCCACCTACAAATAGGCTATCACATGATATAACACCCAAAATCCCATTGGAATTTTCAATTTATTTTGCAAAACGCAGCTGTAATTGCCCTCTAAATAAACCAGAAAATGATCTATCTCTTATAGTTTGAGATTATTGTTGGTTTTCCCTCCACAGATCACAGCTTTTTTGGCACCGAATGGCAGAAGAGATGGTGCGCTCTTAATCATCACACGTTCTACTATTATGGCAGCGAGAAAGGTACTTTTTCCACACTTTTCATCCCACTCAATTATGAATCACATACTGTTTGAGAAAATCCAAGTGGAAGGATATTTGGCATTCTGCTGTTGTTGTATCTGAACCATTAATGATGATGTTTTAATTTCCTCTAACCAGACAAGCAGCAGAAGGGGGAGTTCAGTATTGACGGGTACACTGTCAAAATGAACAGCACTTTACGGAAAGACTCAAAGAAAGACTGTTGCTTTGAAATTACGGCTCCAGACAAGCGAGTCTATCAGGTACGCTTGTCTCATGGTGATGATTTGAGTCACTGCTGTTCTAAGTGCATACTTCCTAATTGAAAAACTAATGTGGACTTGAGATGTGCCATGTTTAAAACTTGGCACGGAATGTGTGTACATGCACTTCATTAAGTCGTTATTTTTAAAAACCTATTCATTCATTTTACACTGCTGCCTTTGCAATGGCTCAATCTGACACGCATATTTAAAATGTCGAAATGAGTGTTTCCAACATTCAGGCTCTTCCATGTGGAACATTTTACTATGCATAAATGCAGTATTATTTGTTTATGTTAATTAATATATGTAGAACTGAACATTGCACTGATGGCAGTTTTCATTTCTTTCCTCTTTCATCACAGTTTTGTGCGTCATCGGTGAAAGAGGCAGAGGAGTGGGTGAAACAGATAGACTTTGTTTTGAGAGGTTTGAAACATAAGAACTCATCATAATGCTCTTAATGTCAGAAGTGTGTGTGTGTGTGTGTGTGTGTGTGTGTGTGTGTGTGTGTGTGTGTGTGTGTGTGTGTGTGTGTGTGTGTGTGTGTGTGTGTGTGTGTGTGTGTGTGTGTGTGTGTGTGTGTGTGTGTGTGTGTGTGTGTGTTCTAACTTTCTATTTTCCCCTGCTTGTAGATATGACGGGCATCATCCCAGAAGATGAGGAGGAGGAACAGGAAGTGTACGATGATGTTGGAGCTATAGAAGATACAGCTGACGCTGAGCCAATCGACGAAGACATCTATGAAGAGCTCCCAGGTCCGATCCATGCTTTGTATCACTGTGACGATCTGTGTTGTCTTACAAAACATGAAAAATTGGATGGATCTCTTATGATAGTTTTTTTTATTTTTTATTATTTTTATTCAAAGGGTTCATTTTCAGCTATTGCATATTTCTCTGCCCGCAACTTAGGCAGAGGAGCATAGCTTTTAAATGATTATACACCAATCCATCAATATCTTGTTTCTCCAGAGGATGACATGCCCGCTCCAGCAAAGCCTCCTCCAAAGGTGGAACCAGCCAGCAAACCTGCTCCTCCTGCTGCTTCAGGTACACAGTACCAAAATTAGTGTTTGGACTGCATGGATATGAGTGGTGTATTTCGTTTTTGGATTAGAAGATAGTAAGAAAGGATGGGACTGTGATCAACAAATTAACATTCTGTTACTTAATAGTTTTTTTGTGCTGTGAGCAAACTTAACTTTCTAAGCCACAGTTGAGAAGAAGTGACATTTACAGAGGAAGTTTCTGTGAACATTTGCAACTGACAGTTAACACAATGCTGGAAATAACTGTTGGCCTAGTTGGCCAACTTCCTTTTACAGTAAGTGACGTATTAAAGTTCTGCAAGTGCAAAAATAGCATGCTATCTATCTCCATCTACTGATCTATGTAAACATACCCACAACTAGGGCCCGACTGATATTGGGCTTTTTGAGACCAATATCGATTTTAGAGGGGAAAGAGTAACGGATTACCAATATGTGGCCGATATAGTGATGTTTTGCACGTTCAATGCATTACATTGTCAACCAATTCTGAAAGTGAACACTGAGAAAATAAAGAATAAATAAAAAATAAAATTAATAGCTAAATTAAAATCCTGTTCAGTATAGGTCAGTTGTGGATGAAAGAAGAAATAAAAAATAAAATAAATAGATACAGTATATGACACCATTTCTAAATCACCCCAAACCTTTTTTTCTGCATCATATGTTCTTTAAAAAAGGTTTTTGTATTGGTGCGTAGCCGGAAACAAATACGGCGATACCGATATGTCTGTGATAGGCCAATATTGGCCGATGGTATTAGCCAACCGATATATCTCTAGCTCTACACACATTAGCACACACTGGGGGTCACCTAGAAACAGGAAATGGTCCCACTTCAGATCAATAATTAGGCTGAGAGGTGGAAACTCTTAACTGCTAAGACACTAGCTGTGTCCTTATTCCCACTACTTACTAATTGTATACAGCATTCTATAATGTAATATTTATAGTGTGCTGTTTTTTGCAGTTAGTAAAACAAAAATCACCATACTAACAGAAAATGATGCAATACATACGCTCTGCTAAGACAAAACGATTATTTTGATTACCGTATGATCATTTTTATCTACAAAATTCTAGAATATTGTAAAAAAATGTTTAATTTCCCATAGTTCAAGTTGAAGTCCTCAAATGTCTTGTTTTGTCTGACCAACAGTCCAAAACCCAAAGAGACTTTAAAGAGAGTTTAAAATGATATTAAAAAGAGAAAATCCAAAAAATAGAGAAGCTAAAACCAGAGAACTTTTGATACTGAAAATAAAAAAAGAGAGACTAAGCTAGATATGTTTTTTGAGGTGTTCCTGGAGCTGTTTTACCTCAATTCACAATTAGTCTTTTTCCGTTGTGGGAGAATAGCGTCCATCAACAGCACACTCAAATCAGTGTTTGTAGTTTGCATACTCACTGTTTTGAGTAAATTGTGTCTCTTTGCCAGTGTGAACATACTACATACTCAAAACCTAGCATTTAGTATGAACTTGGCACACAACTGCTGTCTGCCTCAGTTCTGTTTTAGGCTCTCCACTGCCTCCTGTTGGTTTTGCTGCACACAAACAATCACTTCTGTGTCAGACATGTATACTCAATGTGTTACACTCTCAGTAGAAAATAAATCTTTTGTGTATCTTTCCCCTTTTCCATCCAGTTAATAAGAGCACAGATAAGAGCACAGACTACCCCAACTTCTACCAGGGCTTATGGGACTGTACAGGAGACCACTCCGATGAGTTGTCCTTCAACCGTGGAGATGCCATCTATATCCTGAGCAAGGTATGGTTAGGGGAACCCTTTTTGTCAGAGGTAAAACATTGATTTGTCCCTTGCTGAGTGTTTTCATGATGCATGGGGAAGCCAGGATGAGCTCAAACCCAACTGTGATGCGACAAGGTTTGTAGTCAAAGGGGTTCTGCTGGTCTCAGACCACCTAAAGTGAGTTTATTTCTCGGCCCTCAGAGGAACCGACTGTTCATATCCTTTACCGGCAGCACCTGGCCCACCGCCTGGAGGTGGACGGCTGATGGTAAGAGGCAGACGGGGCTAGGTTCTCTCTCTGGCACTGTGATGGGGATTAGTTGTGTCACAACGGAAACTGTTTTAGTACTACTGGCGGAGGCTGGGCTTAGCTGGCACACAGCGCCATTCCATCACTTCCATCTGGACTGTTTCAGCACGCTGCTGCCATGCCAGGCGGTGAGCAGCACTCAGCCCACACACCTCTTAGACGTCTCTCTCACCTCGCCAAATAGGAATGTGTGTTCTCAGGAAACCCAGGCTCAGTCCACCACTCTGTTTCAGAGCAGGTGAGGACGTGTAGTGGACGCACAATTTCCGAGGCTTGTCGGCTAGGCGTCGGTGCCAGTTATTGAGGACTGAGGGGCTGTTCTTTACCTTTATTATGTAACTAAACAGGAGCCCTTTTGTGCTTAACTGGTTCATATGAATATTGAGTTGGATTTTGATGTAATTTATTTAACAAGCTTGTTTTTGAACACTGCCCTGTAATAAGTCAAGGAATTGTATACTTTTACTGATGCATGTCGACCCTGTGGTTTGTGTAAAGAAAGAAGGGGGAATGGTGTGAAATGTGCACCATCTAGACTGGCTATATTTCCTGTCTGGTTTGGGTTGTATGGGGCATGAAGTCAACGGAGACACACTGTTGTCAACTGGCCTTTTCAAATTCAAGTCTGCCATCTAGTGGCACCTCGAAGCCATTAAGACTTAAAACGTGACTGATGAGCTCCAAAAATGATTTATTTGTAAAAACCTGAATTATAATTTAGACTAATAATGACATTTCTTTTTCAGCCAGGATCATACGATGTAGTCTGCAACTACAGATTAGTTTTTTTTTTATTAATTAAATGCATAGTCTATAAAATGTCAGAAAATAGTGAGCCTAAGGTGACAGGTTTAGATTTTTTTGTCTGACCAGCAGTACACAATCTAAATTAAAAAGGCATACATTTTTCACATTTGAGCAGCAGAGACATGCAAAAAATTTTGTTTGAAAAAACGACTCAAGCAAATGATGGATAATCAAAATTGTTAATCTACTGCTGACCAGCTAATTGATTAATTGATTTAGCACTATGGAAGGAAACCAATGCACAAAGCAGACAGACACCATCAATGGTCATTGGCCAAATGCCTGTTTATGACACATTCTTCATGTGTGGAAAAGGACCAAGAATCAAGTTGCCCTTTCACTCAGACTGGGAGTGCTATTAGCTGAAACCTTGGTGTTGGGGGTTGTGGCCTGCTGCGAGGGCAATGACCATAAAACCTGTCTGGACTGCAGCAGCCAGCTGCAGCTAAAGGGACAGTCGACACCCCTCCCAATTCTCCTTTCTCCCTCTTCCCTGTGTCCCTCCCCCATTCCACAGGCCAGAAATAGCTGTAGTGTTACAGCTGCAAGACCCCCCAGTCAGGACCCCGGGTGTTGATTATAGGGCCTGACTGGAAGTGAGGGAGAGTGTGTTGTCCGGATATGCTGCACCACCCCTTCATCTCCCCCCAAGTCACAGCACATAAAACAAATCAAGGGATGTAATATTTCACTTAACCAGATAGATGGGCTAGTTGGGTTGATAAAAAGTAAACGCTGTGTAAACATGTTGCTGCTGTCATTATCGTTCCTGCACATCTTTTCACCTTATCACTTGTTGTACGGTTTGTGCTTGTAAGCCGAAGCATCAGCTGTGGAGCGTTTCATTTGGACAAAGTCATAAAATGATGGAACAGTTTATCCGGTTTTGTGTTAATGTGTGTGTAGTTACAGTGTGTGGTATCATTAGTCTTCCACAGCTCCGTATAGGTGTTTGCATGTTGTGTCCCGCACTCACTCAAGTAGGACTTATTTGTCAGCCAGAACTACACAATGAGGTGTTGCTGTTTTTCAAAGGCTAGCTGCAGGAAGTCATAACGTGCACCCACACACACTCTGTTTACACGCACTTCATGTCAATCTGCTATATTATCCCTCAGGGGCTTGTACAATCATGTTTGTTTCTTGTGATGTTTAATTTGCTGTTAATAATTTAGATGTACTGATTATGTTTTACTGTATGCATGTCCTGTGTATAAATATTTTACATGGAAAGCAAGTCAAGCACCTTTTTTTTTTTTTTTTTTCTGAAGTGTCACGTGATGAATCCACCAGACAACGGACAACTATTGTTATTGTAATGTTCTTGTGTCTAATACTACCATAAGATCACTACCATTCAATACTCTCTCTTGGGAATAACTGGACACAGATGTGGTTCCTCCTCGTTCCTGAGTTTTGGCATAGATTTGAAACATTGTGCAGGTTCCTCTTCCTTCAACCTTGTCAGATCGTGATCTCCAGTTCTGATTCATGCTCTGGGAAGACTTTGATGTGAGGTCAGGCTCTTGGCCAGAGAGAGAGAGAGAGAGAGAGAGAGAGGGAGGTATTCTCCTCTTGTCTCAGATCTCTCCCCACAGCGTCCCCCCTCACATCTCCGCATCCTGACAGCCATTTGGAGCTATTACTTGTCATGCTGTGACAGATTTATGTGTGATGTGCTTTACGCACACTGAGGGTTTTGTGTGGAGCAGAGGGGTGTGTGTGCAGTCTCAAAACAGACAGCGGGTAGAAAGGCAGGACAGGGAACAGGAGATGTAAAGTTGTTGATGGGATATAGATGTTGTTTGGGAGGTGGGAGTAAACAGTGAGTGAACAGAAGAGATCTTGTGAATAGTTAACAGGTAATGCTGGTAAGAAAAGTGCTTGCAGCCAATATTAGTGAGATGACAGAGAATGAGGGCCGGGGAGAGCTGGGGAATGACAAGGTCCCCAACTGGACACAAACCGGGGATGTTGTAGGTCACGGTTGGCATCCTAAACCTATGCCACCAAGGCACCATATCCTTGCTAGTCTCGCATTGCCAGACCTATCTCCAAAGCGCTGCAGAGTAAGGTCTGGCTACACCACACATACATTCTAGGATGGGAGAAAAAACTCTGGGCTGTTTGCATTTCTTTAAACCAAGAAAAAAAAACACCACATACAATATTAAATGAAGTTAACTGTTCACACAATATAGTAACGTAAGCTATTTGAATTATCTGGATACATGGTTAAACATAATTTGCTTTGCAGTGTGTACTTTGTCCATATCATATCCCCACCAACATCCCAGTTAAAGAGTAAATGCTGTAAACATATTCTTTGTAAATCTTTACAATCATTCCCCGAAAGAAATGAACAAATCTTCTTCAAAATTTTCCATTTTCACTGTGTAGCTTGCTAGCTCGATGTATGTTGTTGTTTCCCAAAGTGAACACAGTTTGAGAACGGCAACACACAGAGTGAAAGCAGACGGACATCCGGCATGTACCAGGCAATTATTCTGGAAATGTACTTCCATTGATCCAGACTATATCCTCGCTAATTCTGACTTCATCTGTTAAACATACTGTCCGTCTCAATGACACCAAAGTAACATAGCTGCTTTCTGTACATATGGAGCTTTCCCATCAGACAACATTTTACATGTTATGATATACCTCAACTTTGTGGTGTGATGACTGAAGGTGATATTTACTGATGACTACATGAATTAATTTGTGGCACTTTGTAGTTTGTCTTATTTGAAGCTAGCACTTATTGGAAGTTGCTTTGGATAAAAGTGTCTGCTAAATGAAATGTTATGTAGAGATGAGGAAATGTGTTTCCTCAAGACACTCTTATCATTATCTTAATGGTCCAATTTGTCCTGTTTCCAGGAGTACCAGAACTATGGCTGGTGGGTTGGAGAGAAGAATGGAATTGTAGGAATCGTGCCCAAAGATTTCCTGATGGAGCTTTACGCTATATAAATACACCCCATGTAAGTTGCTCAGACCTCATGACTGCACTGAACAAGTTTCTTCCACTTGTTTGAATATCAAAATATATAACTGGAGGTAATCCACTATATTTAAATGAATGTGTTGTTTTCAGGATCATTCCCTCCCCTATCCACAAGAGACTGATGACTGGATGAAACTGTTTTCATACGACTGAAATACATATTTGAAAGTATATTTCTACATTATCTGCATGTTGCACTGCTTGTTCATATGTATATCCTATCCAAGATAGATATAGTTTTCCCACACCATTTCATGAACTGTTTTTGGTAAATTTGGTAATTGCAAATGGTAAGATTAAAAAATGATTTAAACATATTGGTTGTATCTGAGCATTTGTTTTTTCAATATTTAACATGTGATTTAAGCCACAAGGTGGCAATAGAGTCTCTTCAAAGGTCATAGATTACTACCTCTGTAACAGATGTTCGAGACCAAAATGCCACATGCCAGTTTTTCTTTTTGTTGCTGTGGGACACACATTCTGGATGGAGGTTTGTGTTTTCTGGAGGAAAAAAACATTAACAATATCAGGCCAATGCCAATATCAAGTCCTGTGTGCACACCAAATATGTGTACACAACCCCTGGATAAATTAAGAAATATTTATTTCTGTTTAAAAATTAGTTTATTTATCTGGTCAGCACTTTAGTTCCGAGCTTCAAAGGGACACTGGGCTTATTTTATGGCACCTGAGAGACTTTGCTGGGCAGAGGATCACAGCGTGGCAGATGGTTGGCTGTGCTGCGTGCCTGAGTGAAACGCCTGAGGTACACTAATAAGACAGCCACCCACACAGATAGCAGGGATGCTTATTGCCCTCTGAGGGGCTGTTTGACAGCAGGCGAGGTGGCGTTAGCTAGGCATATCCCTCTGAGGTTACATACATACTGTACATATCTTTTTACAGCCTCCTCACTGAAATACCAAAGTTGTACTACACTTTTATCTATCAGGGTAATCCACTCCTTTTGGTGTGTTGTGGACAAAAGGGGCCTTGTCAAGGTTTTCTCAAGGTTGAGAGAAAATGGGAAGGAAAATGCATTCATTAACCAATAACTCTCCCTCATCCCTCTATTTTTTTTCCCCTTGCTCCTGTCTCTCTGTTTTGTTCCTGTTGAGTGATGGGCTAGTCCTCTGTCCTCTGGGTGACATTCAAAGCCAATATAAATCCTGCTCTTTACGGTATAATGCAGCGATAAAGCCTCTCTGCTAATTGGAGATGTAATGAATTATCATAATTAGTTATTGAGTATACTACATTGGATAAAGAGAGCAAAGTGTTTTGAGGGGAGAAAAGGCATGGACAGTAGTGAAACAATGTGATGTTCAGTGAGTGGAGATCACCAAATAATATCACTGACAAAGGCTGAGTGTGTGTGTGTGTGTTATTCCATCATTTATGCAGATTATGTAACACTTTTAAAAAAAAAATGTTTTGGTGCTGATGTTGAATTGTGGATTTAATACATACAACACAAATATTTCTTTACTGTTGATACAGCTTGGTATTTCCCCCTTAAAGAGTCCTCTTTTTAATGTTAGGTTAGGGGTTAGGTTGCTAAAGGCAAGGAAGGCTAAATATTACCTCTCATTTTTATGTGCCAATAAAGGATTTCCTTAATGGATGTCAACTACACCCCCATCCCCCTCCGTTAGATTTGGACAGCCATATCTGCAGAATATACAGGTTCTTTTATTGCAATTTAACATCAAGATATAATGTTTCATAGATAAATGCCACCATGCCATTAATCTAGTGAGCACTAAATTACACTAATGATACCAGAATATCACTAATTAATACTTGCAACCATAAAGATACACTTTTACCGGCCAAATAAATATAGATTGAGCTGCTGAGTAATAATATATAAAATTGGATTTGCTGAGAAAGATGATGGAAATATAAAACAAATTTCCCTTCAGGACAGAATATTTTGTACTGACAATTTAGAGCTCATGTGCAGTCATTCTTACACAGCCAACTTTAACATGCATTTATACTTCCAATAAGCAATACTATGATGCTCATCCTCTGTTAATGCATGCCTTCTGGGTAAATAACTCTCAGTACAATATCGGTACACTAATATCACCCCTGCTCCTCGTCCTTGTTGAGTATCATCATGTACCATCACCATTTCATACCATCACCCCTGGGGTTTGTGAGAAGGCTAAATACTTGATCTATACCACTTTAGAGAGGTAATCTTGATCAAGCTGTCAGCTGTTTCTGCTGCTCTTTAACCGGGTCATTCAGCTGTAGATCACACCACAGCTTCACAGAGTTTCTGTCAGAAATAACACTGCCTTATTTATGTGGTATCCTCTGGCATTTTGCAGGTAATGCATTGCCTTTCCAACTGGCCCTCTGTCAGCATTCCATTAAAGCCTCTCCCCCCACCAGTCTTAATCTTAAAATCTGAAATAGACACTTTTTAAATGCAAGTCACTCTTAATTGAGGTCAGTTTCTGTTAACATAACTCATGGCAGCTGACAAATTGAGGTTTCCTCGGCTGGCTTATGACATTGTGAGAAGAAGACGTGGTGTATTTAAAGTGAAAGCTAACGAACATCATGACAGGCTGCTCTGAAAATTCATATTTCTGGAATTTGAGACTTCGATTTTCATGCCTGTCAGCGATTTTTCAATATATAATGTGTAATATTATGAGCAAGGGTTAGTGGCAGGCCAGTAAATATGGGTCTATAGACAGGTCATTTATTAAAAGCACCACACCCATCTCTCTCACGTGTTATCAGTGTCTGTTCCTTCTTCTTGTTAATTGCCTTCTGCAAGCTGCAGACAGTGCTGTCGACGGAAGACTTCTATATCTCAGGAGCTGGATAGGCAAGATTCTGGCCTTGAAAACATCACCACATTGAACACCATCATGTCACAAGTGATATTTTACATTGATGAACTGTTGTTGCCACAGAGTGATGCTTGTCATCTCTCTCACTTACTATATGCATCAAACAGGTCTCATGTCCAGGGTGTGGGGTTGTCGGTCCAGGCAGTCATGGGCTATGTTTTGACATGACATCCAAGATAAATCAGGCTTATCAAAGTGACAGGTGTTTGTCCACCTGCTATAAACATCTCCCACGCCTCGCTCCTGCTCAATCGCCTCGCAGATTATTTACAAGGCTCCAGCCTCGTGATGTTTATGCCACTGTTTACTGGCTGTGGCTCTAATATCAGGTCAGCGATCGGTCTGATTTACTCTACTAGTTAGTGAGGTGAGTAATGACCCTGGATGGTCTGGGAGGATAGTTTGTAATCAGGGGAGGTCAGAGACATCTAACTGTAATTACAGCCCTCCACACTGTACACTTGCACTTCACTGCAGCTGACTGCCTGACAATCCTGTGTAAACTGATCAATCCTTCTCTTTTACCCTCCACAGACGGTTGTACCCAACATTCAGGTTGAGGTTGCATCTCAATGTCAGCTCTTAATATAGCCCCTGACAGAGGAAGTGAAGGTATGAGGGTTGAGTTACAGGAGCTTGCTGTGTTAACTGAGTCACTGGATAGCAGAATGCTGCCATCACTCTCACTTAATGTCAGCTTTGGCATGTATCTGAGCACAGGTCCTGCCAAGCTAACCTGAGCTAATTTAGTGCCCGGGGTACACCAGGAGATGCTCATCAGTACACAGTGACCATGCTGATGGGGTGGACAGAATAACATAACATCATCAGGGTTACTATTGAGGACATCAAGGCAACATGCTCAGTATTATTTCAGTTTTTTTTGTGTGTTTTTTAACATCCAGAGGAGTTTACATGTGACAATTACACAGAAATCATACATGCTGAGTTCTAAAGCGTCCAAATTCTTAAATTGGACTGTTTTAGGCCAAAAACACTAATCAAAAAAGAGGGATTTCATATTTCTCCAAAAAGCATTCAGACAATTGCGTAAGGAGATAGAAATTGCAGTGTATATTCTAACACTTTAATTAATATAAAATGTGGTCTTAGAGTCTTAGATGGTTGGAGGCACTGGTTGCATTGGGGGACACAGTATTTCTAAAATACTGGCTACTGCACATCATGAACAAAGATTTAAACTTAGTCCAAATCAGCACTGCTTTGGTTGTGGTTAAATACCAAGTAGCAGTATTTGTTAACCCCCTATAGACAGTATTATTGTATCTATATTTAATTTCCCTCTTGGTTAGTTTCAGCTTTCCGCTGTTCCTTCAGTGTCAGTGCATTTTGTCTGCAGATATTGTAACAACTATTTCCCTTCACGTACTGTAAATCATTTAGCAGTTATAACTGATGCTTTTGCAGCTCTGTCAGAGATGATTTGGCCTCCTCTGCCTGCTGGACATTCTCTTATGTTACTTTAAAAACGTGCAGTAAGTATTGATAGCTAGCCTCGCAATACTGCTGACAGTTGCTGCTGACTGGCTTTCAAATGACCAACAAATCTGACCAACATTTGTAGCAGTGTTTGAAACAATTACTGTACAAGTCAATCTGGAGTTTTTCCATTGAAGGCACTTACATCATTTTATTCGCCCCTTGCAGTGACACTGGATTAATCAACTAATTATGTGACACTGGCTGCACCAATTGGCTGCACCAGTGATAATTTAAGTGTGTCCTATTAAAGGGGTTAGGCAAACATGAAATTTTAAATAATTTAGATCACATTGTAGAGATCTGTTTTCACTTTGACATTAAACAGTCTTTTTCTGTCTCATCTTAATGGCTAAAGGGAAATTGGACTAAATGTGATAAACAACATAACTGATGATGTAGCTTATATTTAACATATATAATCTAAGATCAAAGATCTAGTCACTATTGTCCTGAGCTTTTAACAGGGAACATTCACTAGGGTTGGCATCTAAACCAGCCCTATTTGCTGAAGAAGACCATTAGGAGCGGTTTGAAAGCTCCAAAAGCTAGTAGACCTTTGAGTTTAGATTGTTGTTTGTTACCAAAGAACTTCCATGCTCAAATGATGAAAATATTCAATGCCGTTTAAACATGTTGATAAACTTCTGTCCAGGACTGTATGTCTATTAAACCACATCTGTAGAACTTCAGACAATGTGGTTTGGCAGTCCACATAATTCCACATGCATATTAATTAATTTGACATGGGCCCTATTAACATACCATGAATGATAATCATGTGAATGTAGGATACTCATTACATATGTATTACATGAATAGCAGGTGGGGTAATTTGAGTAATTTGTGGCTTTATGCAGACACTGGGATGATGGACGGTGTCTGGAGAAGGCAAGCTGAGCAGACCAGTGGATCTACTGCAGAGTAAGGAGAATTTAGGCTCATCATAAAAGATTTCTCCTTGCCTCTTATTTCATTCGGACATTTTTATGTTTTTTTTATTTTCTACCTCATTGCAGCCGTGAGCTGCCTGCTGATTTACACACACTGGCAGCGAAGCACAGAGGCCTCCAGAGACGGTGCCCTCTACCTCTTCATATTTTCCCCCCTTGTTTTTGCACTCCATCGTCGTCTCGCTGCCACCGCCGGGCGTCTCTGCATTCACTAAACTGGGTCTGACCATAGACTGTTAATATTACAGTCTATGAGTCTGACCAAAGAGCTACCCCTCTACCCACCAGCGCTGGAAGTGTGGGGCTTTAGGGGCTGCAGCCCCCCCAGTTGGTGGCTTCAGCCCCTGCAGCTTTCACGTGGAAATAACCTTAAACTTATTAACAAAGCAGTTCCTGTCTGCAATGAGCCAGAGAGCATTTGGGTCAGTTTTGTTATCATATATGACAAGCACAGTCTCAGAGGCTTTAAGCGCATGCACGTACAGTAGCCTAAGGTGACCAGATTTCTCCAATTAAAACCGGGGGCAATTTGAGTTTAGCGCCGAATATCATTAAAATAGGCCTATCCGATTCTTAACTATTAAAGAAAACAGGGAGACAATTCCAGTTTAATGTAATTTGACCATTGTATCTGTTGTTGTGCTGCAATAAACTGATATGCAGACATACTGGTTAAATTAGGTTAAGATACTAGCCTTTTGTTTTCGGATTAAATGATTGTATTAGCCTAAAAACTTACGTTTTATAAAAAGGTTACTAATGTAAAACCATATGTAGCCCTAATATTGGATACAGTACTTAAGAAAATGGAGGCAAAGACAAAGATAATGTTTATAAAAGCTGTTCTCAAGTAGGCCTACAATTTTACCAACCCTGCAGAGCAGCAGGAAGCAGAATTCCTACAATTAAACGGGACAGTGAAGTGTTCTCACATACAGTATGTGTCTGTGGGGCGATCAAAGACTATTAAGAGCATGACGCGATTGAGACATCAACTCTGTTACCAAGGTTTTTTTCTGACAACACTTTACTCAAAATAGCAATGCTATGTGTTATTAACACACATTTAAAAACAGGGACAGGTTACCAAAAACGGGGACGTCTGGTCACCATGGACCTATACGCTGGTCACATTAATAAGGCAGCCCCCATGGTCAAAATACATTCCCGCACAGCTGACTCCTCATCTCTAAGAAGACATTTGTCTGGAGGGCGTATTCACACATATGATCTTGTGACACAGAGGGCCTGTTCCCATGTGCCAAGACACAAATTCATATAAGGATGAGCATAAGGCATTATTGATACTAAATATACTTACAATACTCACATTTTATGAGTGCTTACACTCTTGTATGAGCTCATTGGTAACCTTTAGGATCCTGTTTGCAGGGTCTCGGAATGGGGGGGGAGTACCCAGGACCGTCATGTAAGGAGGGCCCAAAAAGATGCTAGAATGAATAGCTGTGGATGTGGGGAGGGGCCCATAGAAAATGCCTTTCTACAGGACCCAGAAGTTTGTGCTACGTCCCTGCCTGTTTGTACAGTATGCATATAAAGATATGTTTTAGCATGGGTTAAAGAATTTTTGGGAAAATATACATACAAACAAGGTATCTTAACTCAAGGTCCTTCCTTCTGTTTGTATGCTCCAATGGAAACATGTCTGGTATTACACACCATATTATTACAGGAAATTATGAAGCAGTGATCTTAATTTCCCTGTTCCCCCTCAAGCCCATGTGTTCAAGGCAGAGGAGCCTGGTTTCCTGCTGATCAGCCCTGATTCCAGGAGACGAAAAGCTGTTGCTCGCCTTGGTACAGTGATCACGGCTGTAATTGCTACATCCGTGCACCAAAAGGCGACAGCATGTGGAGAGGAAATCGCAGGTATAGACCATGCAGAACCTAGGAACGGTACCGGGGCTGTTGGGTTTGAAGAATGATGGATAACTCTTAAATCAGCTAATTTCCATCCGTGACAACTGAGTGACAGAGAAAAATGTTTCAACCTTGAGAAAAAAGTATTTTTCCTCCAAATAGAGACAGGTGTTAGGATATAGGGTTGGCTTTTGAACACACACACACACACACACACAACACACACACACACACACACACACACACACACACACACACACACACACACACACACACACACACACACACACAAAGCTACAAGGACAGATGTAACATCTGAAAATCCTTTTTTGTCCGTCAGGTATTGGAATTTTTGTGGCCTCAGTAAATCAGTGCTCAGTATTGGCATGAAATGTTGGAGACCTTGAAAAAGAGTCAAGGCGTATGTTATTAACAATTCAATTAACCCGAGACTTCCAGATCATTTACCTTACTCCTTCACTTGCCCCTTGTGAATGTGATTGTCCCGCTGTATAACAACCATAGACTGTTAATATACAGTCTATGATAACAACAAATCAGTATCTCCAGCCTGTGCTGTTATCATATGACTGTTGTTGGTGTATAACACTGGCATCATTCCTTTAGGTCTCATCCCCTATCTATTTGCAGTGCAGCTGGGCTTCTCTGATATTGACTCATCCTGGTTCTACCGAGTTGCAGGCAAAGAGATTTAATATCTCAAGTGGTGCTGAACTCCTATTGCTACTAATGGATTCTGTATAATGTAGCACTTAAAATGCATGAGCAGCCTCTGATTTATCTGTAATTTGCCTCCACTGGAGCATATCTCCCTCAATACTTCCATTTGTTTTTGGCTCTGTGCAGTCTTCTCAGTAAACAAACCCTGATTGGGATTTCATATTGTTGCATTCCAGTTTGACAATTTGGTTCTTTCCAAAACATAAAATGGATTTTTTAGCTTTTTGTGATTCTATTTTAATTACACAACAGAGGGAATAATAAGTCAAGCATGAGATCACAGACACGAGGTGAGGTTTATTTGAGCTGTCGCTGCAGAAAGACATGCTGACTTGGTCAGAGGCAGATGGGCACCTCCCAGAAGGGCCATTTTCGTTTCTTTTATCTTCTACTGTTTTATGTGTCAAACAGTAAGCATACTAATTTGATTAAACTGAGCTAAAGCATTTGTGGAAAGAATTAAAACCTGATTTTGGTCTTGTAGTTTTCTGAATAATTGTTGTTATGTCAAGCTAAAAGCCCACCCTGAAAACAGAGTGATTTTACTCGCTCCCTATGTTTTCACTCCATTTGATTTCGAGGTCACGCAACATGGAGCAGGGAGCTGTTAGCCAATCGATCTGTTGGGTTTAAATGTGTCAGTGTTGTCATGGCAGCAGAGCTGCACTGACAGGCAAGGCTAAAGAGGCTCAAGGTTAATAGCCAGTAGACCAGAGTCACAGACCATTATGAGGAGTCAATACTCCTGGACAGGTCAGACTAAAACCAGCAATGTAAACATTTCAATCCACAGGACTATAAGCAACAAACAAAGCTTTACTGTTACAGAGACTTGTTAGCATGTGCTAAGCCATGCGTGGAAACTTACTGATGCATGCATGTGTGATTTATGTAACAGGGACAACAGACAGGCAATATCTTTAAAGCTGCTCAAAACCCAACATCTTTTCCTGAAAGTAATGTGACATACCGTACATTTTTAGCATTCTTAACAACCTCTGCTGCAGCAATGTTGCCAGGATGTTGGAAATACTGAGGTCTCCCTGAGTCTCCCCAACACACCACTCTCATAAAATGTTGACCAGAAACCAAAATTAAGGTCTCTAAAATGTTTTAATTACTTGGAATTTGTATATTTGATTTATTCAGTTCTTTCATTTTTTCTGGAAAATTTATTTCCCAACATAAAGGCCTCAAGGATGCTTCAAAGCCTTCTCCGAACCACCAGGAATAGGATTCTGGTGAAGAAATGCTGAAGCCTATATTTATTACCAGCAGCAACAGCAACACTGGTATTGCTTTCACCTTGTGTTTGTTTGTGTGTGTGTGTGTGTGTGTGTGTGTGTGTGTGTGTGTGTGTGTGTGTGTGTGTGTGTGTGTGTGTGTGTGTGTGTGTGTGTGTGTGTGTGTGTGTGTGTGTGCTACCCAGACATGTATAAAGTACTAGAGACCCAGACATGAGTAAAAGTACAAGTGCTCTATCAAAAATGTGACTTGAGTAGAAGTTGAAGTGCTCTTTAAGCACCACACTTTAGTGGAAGTACTAAAGTATTCAAACTTTGTTGCAAGTAGTTTATTTAAAAAATGTACTACTCAAGTACTGAAAGTAAAAGTACAGTATTGTGTTATGTAGTTATTAAAGAAAGCAGTCAAAAGTTTGACTATCATATTGTTTATATTATTTCAAATGTTTAGCCCAAAGGACACTCACCATTCCTTTGGCTGTAGCAGAAGTACAAGGACAGGAATGTACAACAACGCAGCATGTCATGAACCGCGGGTTGCTATTTAGCTAGCGCTTACTGATAGCTCAAGCTGGTGTGCCATTTGTGTATTATATTTGTAACTTACCTTGATATGTTTCTTTCAACGGTGAATTTTTGAAGGCCATTATTTTGCAATCTTTTGGGCTGCAGAGTAGGCACTTTATTCTATATGAATTGTCTTTCACTCTGACAAATGAAAACATGGACTGTAAGTAGGGCCAGGGTTGGTCGCCTTCCTCTCCCTCACCGCCACGATCAATCAAAGTTGAAGGTGTTGAAGGTGGTGTTTCTGGTTCTTCCATCTCGAAACAAACTAACAAAGCTCAAGTGTTCTCAATGCAGGCAGGCAGAGAAAAAGAAAAAGAGAAACGCGCCTTCTTTTTTCCCTTTTTTTTGGCTCAATGATGAGCCAGCTTCATCAAACCTGGTGACAGAGCCATCTACCGCTCTGGCAGTGATAACGTAGGTTTGGAATGATTCGTAACATTTTTATAATTGTAAAGAGTAACGATGCAGCACATTAAAAATGTATTGGATAAAAGTATTAAACTCATTGAAAATATGTACTGAAGTAAAAGTGGAAAGTAAAAATAATACTCCAGTAAAGTACAGATACAGCCTTTTAGAACTTAAGTACAGTAGTGAAGTAGTTCTACTGTATTACTATACATCTCTGGTGCTACCACAGAAAAGGATTTGACCTTTGTCAGGTTAAATATGTCTGGCACACACACTTTACGTCCTTGACCCAATTTGGCGTTGCGGCTAGTGTGATCTCTAGTTTATTTATGCATTTATTTGGTGGCCTAAAAACAGTAATATATATATATTTAGTCTATGGACTACATCTATCTGGAATTGGCTCATAAAGTACCCATGATGTGTAGGTTTTTAATAGTAGAATTTAACTCTTTAACTTCCAAAATTGCCATGTAAAACATTTAACTTGCTTATTTGATGACAGGGCAAAAAAGCCTAAAAATGAATTCATAAAAAATACATCAGTGATAGAATTGTTTTTGTTAGACTGAGTGGTAAGATAGGTATGGCTTTGTGTAAAAATATGTACTTCAACACTTAACATACCCCCCACCCCAATTTGAGTTAGTGGGCTTTCCTACTGTCCAAACCCAGAGCAGGTCCGAGGTGCTGTCACCTCTCTGTTCTCTGCAACACAAGCCTTTTGTCTGCTCTGAATTCATTATGAATATCACAACCGCTGCAGAGAGACAAAGCTAATTTAATTGGCTGTGTAGATATGTCCACCTGCCGTCACTGTTTAGTGGTCATTACCTCTGCATGAGCATAGCCCTGCTCACTGTGGGAGCACATGTATTTATGTACATGTATTCAGCGCGCACACACACACACACACACACACACACATACACAGATATGTGACTGTAATGAACAGGCTCATATAAGTAAGAAGGGAGAGAGAGAGACAGATATAAAAGGTGGCTTGTCAGTGCAGCTGGCATTTTGTTCAGCAGAGAGCAATGTAGCCTGTCTACCTGGTGGCCCCATCAGACAGGAGCGAGTCCATTGGGATCCCACAGGACCTCCTACCAGCCACGCACCTGACAGGGGGGCTGTCAGAAAACTCTGCAGAGACCCTATTATACATCATACTGCTAAGCACTGCAGTGGCCACCAGATGACAAGCTTCCACCTTACACTTTATTAGGAGGGGGAGTTCAACCACAGAGAGAGACATCAGGCTGTCAATGCTTAAAGTATTGCATTGTTATCTGCACATATCTGGCATAAATACACCTTGTGAATGACCATAACCAGTGATGAATGTTAGGCGTGTTTATGAAGTGAATATGGACAGTTACAGCATATGTTCATGGGATAAATTAATATACAAACAGATTGATGTAACAACACTGCCATCTTCAGGAAAATTGTTGCTACAACTTTATAGCTGTGCAGACAGAACATACTGGTAAACAACACTTTATGGATATACAATAGTTACATTTTTGTTACTATTTACTGTACATGTTACAAACTGAAATGCTCCAATGAGAACATAATAAACTATAACTTTTTTACAAGTGAAATAACATTTCTTGTTCACAGGTCCAAACATTTGTGCCGATAATATGATGATGATGTTTTCATGTAGAACCACATAAGCAGCTGTGGGTTTCCTCCTGGCTGGTTCCCATGAGATCAAGTGAAGCTGTACTCTCTGCTTTGTTTATTGCCAAATCTTTAATCCGAAGCTCTGGATCTCTACACTCTGAGCTGGAATGACAGACACAAGAACAGGGGATGGAAAGTGAATAACATTTTATAATGAGGCAGAAGGAGTTCTCATATTATCTGTCCTGGAAAATGCATTAGTGAGTGTATACTTAAAAGCATATTTTGCCTTACTGCTGGCAGAGCAAATACACAACGAACTATATCATTAGAGGTAAAAGGCTTTCTAGGGATGGAATAGTGAGTGGAAAAAAAACTCCAAAGTGTGACATTACAATACCCGTCTGAGTCAGAGTCACAGGACATACTGAGGTCCTTCTGCAGATCCTCTTCAGAGTGGAATCGCCTCAGGCCACAGTGCTGGACCGCCTGGGCCACAGAGTAGTGGGTCCTTCCAGCAGCACAGGCCTCCATCTTGGATGGGCTTAGCTGTGACTGCAGGAAAAGATGCAGGCAACTGTCGGACAACAGCAGGGGACTCTGGAGGGTCCTGGAGAATAACAAACAAATCAGATTGTTGTGAAAAGTACATTGTATTGCTTGTTCATGTCATGTGTTTCTGGAAACTGGGATGTATGTCAAAGTTCATATGTTTATTGATCTGTGAGATCATTCTTACTGTTCCAAAAACGTCTGGAGCCCTTTCATCCGTTCAGTAATCTGCTGGGCGCTGTTCAGGCTGAAGAAAGGGTTCTTTGGGGGCAGCTCTGGCAGCTGTAACCTGCAAAAGACACAAATACACCCTACAGATGACAGGAACCACAGTGCAGATTACTTTTAACATGAAAACTGAAATGTGTTCTGTTTTTGCTCAAATTGTCAGTTCAAAATGCAGTAAATTAACTTATTAACTTACATTAGCTGTGAATTTGCTTGTAGCTTCTGCCTGAGCCATACAAACTCACTGTACCTCCTTCTCACACTTGAGATCTTCTTGGTGAAGCACACGCTGTTTGTCTAAAACAGGACACAAGTGTGACACACATTACAGTAAGCTCCACTATTTGACTGTAAAGGTTAAAAAAAAACTTCCCTTTATCGTTGTACTTACATGTAAACAAATTTCATAGTCTATGTAGGCATGCCAAAAGTCGTTCTTTCGTATCCGTGGGTCCCGCACCCAGACACTGATAACTTGCTGCATTGAGAAGGCAAGAGACGCTGAAACACTGAACTGAGTACGTTATAAAAAAGGGGAAGTGTTTTATTGGCAGATTTAGAGGAAGTGCAATGAACAACACGACAAGAATCAGCATAGGAAAATCCCACCAAATATCCGTTTTTACTCAGGACAAAAACATTTTTTTTAAGGCTGTACAAGATTTTAAAGGTTCAGAACTCAACTTGTGACATTTTAAAAGGTGTTTTAACTGTGAAACTTCTTAAAATCACAATTACTGGATAACTTCAGACCTACCTGATTAACAGTGATGTCCGTTTGTTCTCTCATAATCCAAATATTCTTGTTTGAATCTCAGTAACGTAAAGTCAGCCAGATAATGCTGTGCTTAGCATTCTCTCAGTGCCTTTTATCCAACTTATATTGTCCAGGGGCAAAGGTTTCAAAATAAAGTCACAAGACTGAGATAGGCTCATCCTCATAATCAGTCAAAACACATGCTTTGCTACTGATCATTTGTTGGATTGATGTTCCTTTAGCATGTGACAAATGTGACAGTAAAACACTTCAAGATAAAAGCTTCACAAAAAGACTTCCTTTATTCACAGAGACTTCACAGATCCATGGTCAACAGTTACAGTAATTTAGTAGCAGGTGTGTTTCAGGAGGTTTAAGGTTCAGCTGAGTGTCCCATAACAGTCATGGGAGATATGTAGTCAGGATAGTGCCATCAGGATACAAATATCATGTACACAGACCTCTATAAATACTGGAAGACAATGCCCTGTGTAATTGGACAGTCTTGTATCTAAAGTGCTACATTTTTAACAATCTTATTATCTATGACAGGTGCACAAAAGTTATTGTGTTAATCACAATAAATTTACTTTAGAAATATTATGATCTTTTGATTCATTCTGCCAGGACTTCACTTTGTGTAATCACCAAATAATATATATTTTTTTAAACTCAATAATAATCTGGTTATAATTCAATATAGAGGAGAAGAGAATATTTGGTACTTAGCAGCTGATATGAAATAAGGGGAAATTTCTGGTGGGCAACAATTATAAATATTTGACATCAAACACAAGGAGACACAGTAAGACACAGTACAAGCTGTGGCTGGCTATAAACGCCTCACACAATACAAGTTCAAACAACAAACGTTCGAACAACAGGTCTACAATCCTCAGCTCTAACTAAAAGCTACAAGGACTGGAGGTTAGGGGTGGATAGCAGGTAGTTCACTCTGCCTACACAGTGTTGCTATAAAATATAGAAAGCATATACTAAACAACCAAGATGGAAAACAGGACTATAAATACTAAAATTACTCCACAACAATAAAAACAAAAACATGTCCACAGTGATGGTGTCTGCTTACGCGAGACCTAAGCTGCTACAAGTGACCTCAAATCAGCTGCTCTACACAGAGGTTAGTTGTAGTCTCCATCGCAGTCTCCACAAAGGCACAAAGACCTCGTTGAGCACCACGGGACTGAGAGCACTTCAAATCCTTCCCCGCAGAGGATCTCGCACCTGCCAGAATCTGAAACCCCTTCCTGCGGCGTAATTTCACACAGTGTGCCTCTAATGTCAGCTGAAGGAGGGACACTCGATGGAGGTTAAACTAAGCTTCAAGTGAGAGCACAGCTGTTTATCAGTTTGCCTCTGTACACAACCCACGCACACACACTTCACTGCTCCTCGTCTCCGCAGTGCCAGGTCAGCTTCTGCTCATAGAAGTCGATGACCACCTGGGGACACCTGACGCTGGCTTCCCGTGCCGGCAGCAGGGCCACATCGTCAGAGTTCTTCCTGTGGGGAAAGAAACACGCAGGAGAAGGAGACCATTAAGATGGCGGCCTCCTACTTTTAATGTTTCAGCAGCAGCACACACACTCCTGCCAGTTTGGAAACAGTTATTGTGATGAGGAAAGGCTAAGGGGACTGAATCACATCAGTCAGTCACTCTCTATGGTTTTGAAATATACAATGACACTTAAAGGGTTAGTACATATATTAGTACTGCATTTCAGTAAAGTTTAAGGGACTCAGCAGATATTGAAATATTTACTGGTTTCTGGTTGATTATTTTGCATCCATTTATATTTCCTTGTACTCTTTTAATATAGGTTTTCATTATTGTATTGTGTTTTAAATGTTGTTCTAAAGCATCTCTTTGCCTTATGTTTGAATTACCTCTGTGTGCGAAAGGTGCCAATAAATAAATTAACAAGTAAACCTGCCTTGCCTTACAGTATATGGATGAAGCTCCAAAACACTAGATCCTCCACTTCCCATAATGCAACTAAAAGCATGATTTCATTAGCCAGAATTCAGACCAAAAAGAAAGACTGCGTTTCTGGGGTGTGCAGTTTCTTTCTCATGGCAGCATGCACTCCATATTCAGTTCATCTGAGGAGTGTTTTGTCAAGTGGTCACGATGTTGTCTAACTTTGTCTCCTTAGGTAATGATATGTTCACACAACATGATGACATTATTAACTGCATACCTACAAAACACCCTCATACACCAGATGCTATCATCCTTTCTGTTGTTTGAACATGTAGATTGCCGCTTTAAACATGAACAACTGACTTTTACCATCACACAAAAATTTACCCAACCCCTGGCATTTATGCAAGGACAGAGAAAAGAGGAAGCAGTGGAGTTACCATTTGACGAGGAACATGAGCTCTCCCTGTCTGTCTGTGGAGCCGATGATGCATTCAGGCTCGAGGTAAGTGCTGAGGTTAGTGGGGGAGTCTGACTGCTTGTCATTTGGCTCGCTGTTGCCTTGCTGCTGAGACTGCATGAAGGACTGCAAAGAGAATGACAAGGACAAAGGTGCAGCAGTTAGAAGAAACCACAAAGACAACATCCGCATTCGAAGCCCGCTTGCTTCTTCTTTTGCTCTACTGTAAATGCCCATTGCGAAAAAAAGGAGATTTTATTGCTTTCACTTCACAGGGGCATTGTGAAACTAGCCACCTTCACACAACAGTTTCATATTCAGCCTTAAAACTCTCAAAAAACTAGGAACAAAATGTTCCAACATCGTCAAATGTTTTTACTCAACTTCAGTGCAGCTTCTTTTTACTTTAAGAGAACAAACTTCCTGATTGTTTTGAGTGTAACACCCCACATAAAAAGCATTCTAATAATATGTTGTTGTTTTTTCCTTTTTACGGATTTAGGTGGGGAAGTTCTGTGAATAACATGGAAACAACATCAAATTTAAGACACTCAGGCACTGCATTTCTCACATACTCACAATTTCCGTCTCCTGCTCTGTCATTTCTTCTTTTGGAATGAACTCTTGTTCGCTGCGCTCTTCCTCATTCACCTCTGAGAAATGTGTGTTTCTCAGGAACTCTTCAATGAGTTCAGGACAGTCCAGATTGTCCTCAGGTTCCCATGTGTTTTCTGCACTGTAAATACATCAGAGGGAGGAATACATTTAAATATGATGCATAAACAAAAAAATAAAACATAATAAAACAAAAATCACCCAATATTAGCAAGGACATCTCACTCACTCAGTGAAACCTTTCCACTTCAGGAAGTACTCCACTCTTCCATTAAAGATTCTGCGGAGAATTATTTTTTCTACCACAAACTCCTGGACAACTGTAGGAGTCTCCTCGGTCTTCCGTTGTTTGGCAGTCTGCTTCTTTCTCATCCTGCCATGAATGAGAAACAAATAAGCTAATGACAGCCAGCCTGTATTAATGCCAAACCATAAGAAAGTTTCAATTTTTTTGTTAAAACTCCACAGTGATGTCAGCTGGGATATTTGCAGAACATGGCAGAGGTGAGTACTCGGCTGTGCCGTTCAGACAATGACCCATACATTTATTCTAGCGCTCCACCTGCTGTTTCTTTCGGGAGCACGTCATAAATTGGTCCCTTAACGCAACACGTTAGTATCTACAAACACACGTGTATTAGCGCATTCAAACAGTTCAGTTTTGATTATATTGTGCAAACAGCAGCCTAAAAATACATGTGTGGAAACGTGCTATCAGACGCTCCACTGAACAATATGCACATACGCTTTCGGTGTTTACTTAATCTCTGCGGACAGCCTGCTGCGGTGCTGCTCGGCTCTGTGTGGAGCACGTCGCTGGAAACTACATGCACACAGCGCCGTCGATGCTGCTTTGTGCGCAAATGTGTCGGTCGGCGTGTTTACATGAGCGAAACAACTTTTCACGAATGACTTAAAATTAAAGATGGCCGTGGATGCTCGGAGGAAGTGGTTGCCAAGGGAAAAGGTCATGCCAGGAAAACCGGGAGGAGACGACGGGGACGCGCACACCGCCGACCAATCAGAGAGCAGTCCGTTCCCCGTCCAATGGGCCGGAACTGCCCTGCCACCCATGGGCGTCAGCTGGGTATGGCAAAGGCTCGGTGCACTTGACATGTCTCGCTGGGATTATCTAGACTGGCTCCAGGTTTTTGGTTCTTTGATCTTTTTGATCATTGTCAGTAGAAGCATATCATGATTTTGAATTTATTTGGAGGCTATATGCAAGGAAACAAAATGTCATCAGAGTGTAAGCAGATTAATTTACGCCCAAACATTTAAGAAAAAGCTAAATCTGCATTTAGAAATATAATCGATATGAGCGCCTGATATAAGAGACATGGACGTGACCATTTATATTATATTTACAATATATTTACAATAGGCTATATTTAAAGTACAAGTTTGAGGTAGCTACTTGTACAGTACTTTACTTAAGTATTTCCATTAATACTTGATACTTCTATTGTACTATATTTTAAAGGAAAATAGAATTGTTCTATTATTTTTTAATCCGCTGTATTTATTTCACCGCTATAGTTGTTAGTTAGTTACTTTGCAGCCACGGATTTTACAGAAACACATATGAGCAAAATAAAGTATGATACATTGTTATAGATTCAATTATCCATGTAAGTAGTTACAATCAGTACCATATTTAACAACATGAAAATGCAGCTTGAATGCATCAATTATACCCAGTCAACTAATGAGAATGGATTTATGCTGAAAGCTCACAGCAAAAGGCAGCAGAACAAAAGGTTTTACTAGGAGGTGGACTCACATTGGAGCTGCCTCTGATGCACAGTCGTTTCTGATGCCATTTCATCCTCAAGGCAGGATTATGTAACATTGGGGCGCATTTGTTCATGAAATGTACTTGTGAATTCACTGCAACAGCACTGTAGAAATGTAACACAGAAACAGGGATGCCTACAGTAAAAGCAGCACATGGTGATGTGTAAAAGTCCTGAGAATTAAAACCGCAGTTTCATTTTCAATGAGAAAACAGTGAGGAGGCCCTGTGGGTGTGGTTAAAAGTGTTTTCAGAAAAAAGGCGGACAGACGCCTGCGTGGATGATGAATTTGGTGTTAATGGTTTCCAGAAAAGGAGATTTTTGATCATAGTCTCAGAGGGGACGGTCACAGGACACAGGTCTTATGCAGGTTGTAAATCAATGTTTGGTCATTTGAACCTGCCACATACACCCCATTCAGCTCCCAGTGCAGTGGATTCTCAACATAGGCGATATTACAGTCTTTCAAGTCTGCAGTTAATAAATTGTTAATATATGGATTGTGTTCTAGATGGTTTGCAGGGAAGTTGTTGAATGGTCCATTGAAGGAGTGTCTCTGCCAAATTAAGTTAAAAAACATCTGTCATGCTGGAGGAGGATAAACACCAGCCAGACTTTTTTAACAACATGGAACCCAAACATTGTTCTCATTAACTTATAACTGACCATATATATATATATATATATATATATATATATATATATATATATATATATATATGTGTGTATATATACTGTATGTTCTTTTTTTTATAAAGAACCAGGTTTTTTCAGAACCAGGTCAACCATCCATTACATCTTTATGTATTGGTCGACAGCATGCTTTCCCCGTAAGACCCAGAATCCAAGGGAAGACATGTGTTGGTTATCTGCCGAATGACCTGCTGTTGCCCTATGACCCCTTCCTGTTGGCTCTTTTGGGGTTTAAGTAGTAGTTGCCATAGTAACCGAACAGCTAATAGGGTTGAGCTGTCGCTGCAGGCGCAGAATGGCAGTAATGCATGCAGTGAGGTCCTGTCTGGATTTACTGCTCTGCTACAGTATGTATCCCTTTGGGTTATCGTAACCAAACTCTGGAAAGTCAGTAGGTTATTTCAGTTGGGTAACACAACTTGGCTATGTTCAGAAAAAATGTCTACATTCATAACCTTTATGGTATAAACTGATAGGAAATATGGGGAAAGGGGTATGAGATGCAACAGACGTCTGGAAGTGAACCAGTGACTCAATTTACAAATAACTCTACAAGACAAATCTGTATAATCTGTTTTCAACTATTACAGAACCATGAAAACATTTAAATGACAACCTGGATTGTAGGACTTGGAAATTAGGAGAATTAGAGAAATATTTGAGAACGTCATGTCTTGCATGTGTTTGTAGCCTAAATGACTGAACAACAAGCGATACCGAAGTGATTTGAGTCCTATTTTTGTGCCTAAAACCAAACGGACTGAACCTGAGATTGACTAGGGCACTAAAAATGAAATGCAGATGTTGATGAAATGACATGCTCAAGTGTAGCCTACAGGGTGAAAAGATATATTGCGTTGCGCCGTCATCCCTTAAATCTGCTCAGTTCTCTCCCAGACAAGCACATTCCTGGGGCCCACTGTGAATGCAGCCCTCATACAGATGGGCCTTGAGAGCCACCCTGTCAGAGCAGAAATGAGTCCAGATGGCTGGATCCTGCTGTGAGGGGCTGTGGATGGAGTGAGTAGTAGTCTGTGTGGCTCAGGCCAAGCTTGACTGGACGCTTTTCACACTGAGGGCCCCTGGCGTTCCCTCAGTACCACCTCCAGGCTCTCGGGTTACAGCCAGGGCGAGGACATTCATATCGTCTCTGTTATTCTTCACGAGCGTTAATCTGGTTGTATAAAGAGCAATGAAACAGTTGTATTGATGGCTGGTCTGGGGGGAAAGTGATTTACATGAGTTCACAACTGGCCGATTGATTGATTGTTTGGCTGCATATTCAGTAGTGTTTTCTTGGAGGTCATTCCCACATGTAATGCAGACACATACACACACACACACACACACACACACACACACACACACACACACACACAACAGCACATTTGGAGTAAAGGCAGCAGTGTGCGAGCTGAGATGCTTTACTGTCACCAACTCCGCCGCCGCTGCAGGAGCCCTCAGCACCGTCATCAGCTTCACACGCTGTCTTCAGATCACATTCAGAGTCGCACACTGAATCAATCTGGGTCTGGTGCAACGGGCTCCAGTGCAGTTTATGTCCTCCGTATGAATGCCGCAGCAGCAGAGAGAAAAGTCACTTTTCATGAGTAACAGAGGACGTGGGACGGCAGACCACCTGGGTTTGCTTGCAGAAATCTGTCTCCTGTTTCTGAACACTTATACTGCCCCAAGATACTTTCCTGTGTGTTATTCTATACCTTGTTCTGAGAGCATGGAGGGCTTGAGGGGTGTAGTTATTGCTATGCTTTGTGTCTATAGAGTTGCTGGTGATAAATACAGTAGGAATGTATCTTCAGAGTATTTGTTTCACTACAGATTTCAATTTGCAAACCATAAATGTGTGTGCAATGAAGTAACCACTTTGTATTGTGTTTGCTGCTTTACGCTCTCTCTCTCTCTCTCTCTCTCTCTCTATATATATATATATATATATATATATATATATATATATATATATTTAAGAATGATTCATATTTTATAAGCTGATCATGTGTTTTGTATGTAAAAACTGAATCTGCAAAGAAACACCTTACCCTGGTTGCTAAATAAATGTAGTGGGGTAAAAAGAACAAAATACCCCTGAAAAGTGGGGTAGAAGTATAAAGTATAAAATGGAAATACTCAAACAAAGCACTCTAAAACTGCACCACCTCCCCAAGTACAGTACTTGACTTGTTACATTCCACCAATGGTTTCTGTTTTTCTCTCACACTATGTGCCATTTAGGAAGGTCAGTCATTTGCAGTAGCTAGATGCTCAAGGATATATTACAGTAATGTTTTTATATATATAAAAACAGAAGAATTGTATCATTTCTATCCATCATACATTGTCTAAACACCCTAATGTCCAAGAACCAGAGTCCATCCATACCAGAGTATCTTTATGTATCCTTGTGGAGAAAATTCCTCATTATACTTTGTGTAATATGGATGTAGTGCTATAAATTTGACTTTATAGTGCTGTCAGTCTAACTGCATCAGAACTGAACAAATTAATGTTTCCATGTAATGTGAATAAGAAATAGTATAGTTCCCCCAATATCAGAAAGTACAATTTCATTGTTAGCTGAGCCGAAGAAAAAGTTTCAGACAGTGGAGGTGGTTTTGTTGTTGTAGTAAACAGGTGGTGACTTCATCCCAAGTGCCTCTTGGCTGGGGGTTTCCGCTCCATAACATGGAGCCCATCAGATCCTGTAACACTCTGATTGACAGGTGAATGGCACCAATGACAAGCAGCCACCATCCCCCCCAGGGGCCAATGTGGCACAAAGTGAATGGATAAGAGTGGGAGCGAGAAAGATCGCCTTTGAACCTAAAAAGACTATTTTCCCCTTCTTCTACTTCTCCTTTTCTCCCAGTCTCTCTGTGTGCTATTCTCCTCACTTTTCTTTCTTTTCTCAGTGTGGGTGTTTTGTTCTTGTGAGTTTTGTGGCTGGTGGAGCTCATTGACTCGGGGCAAAATAAAACGCAAGGAAAGTTAAATTAAGTCTTTTCAGAGGGACATGGAGGAATGTGTCAGTCAGCTCACAGGCCCGAATTTGTCAGTGTGGTTTTAGAGAAAAAATGTAAGTATATACCCCTTTGATTGTCATGAAACTAATATTGCGTTGCATAACTGCAGTTTCAATGACTTTCAACTTTCAACTTAAGTTGAATGTTAGCTGTTTTCTTGTAAAGGGATTAATGAACATAAGCCCTACATTTCTTGTCATTTGATCACTTTTAAGAAAACTTATTTGAAAATAATGCTGCTTTTCACAACAGCTGTGACATTTAATCAGGTACTGATAGAGCAGGATTATAATCATTGATTTGTTTTTACCTGAGACAAATACTCACAATAACTGACTTTTTGAAGGATTGCTTTCCACTGGTTACTCACAAAGCAATGACTGCTGCTGTCTACACAGAGATTGTTTGCTTTCTTGTGCCCGGCCTTTGTAACACATCCTCTTCCATCTCAGTTTCTACCGATAAGTGAAACTTATCGTTAAGTGTTCCCTTTCACAGCTGCCCATCACCATCCAGTGAACCCAAACAAGGATTGCTCTCTTGACTTGGTTTTTCCTCTAATAGGCAAAGGGAGATAAAGAAGAAAATGAGAATAGATTGGAAGTCAAAGCTTCATTTGAATCCTCACAGTTACTATACTTAGTCATCACTGGAGCTGCCTTCAAGAAAAAGTTTGACACTTTTAAAAACAATTTCTGTTTTTACACTTTTTTTGTAGGGATAAAACAAATGAGATATATGTTAATAAGTGAGCTTTAGAGGGGCCGGTAGGTGGATTTTGTTACCTTTGGACAGAGCCAGGCTAGCTGTCTCTCCTTGTTTCCAAGTAATATCACTTCTATGTATTTATCACATGAATTTGAAAGCTATAAACAATGGCCAGACTCTTGGCCAGTGCACTTTTTAGCAAGTAGACAGCTGAATAGGATCTCATCCTTGAGTGGCGAGAAGACCTTTGCCTTGGTAAATCTCCTTGTCACTGTGCAGCTGCTGGTTGTCTACACTCATCGAATGCAGCTCCACAACCCACCGAATCCAGTCTGTTGACCTTTCACTCTTTCTCTCTCTTGCAGCTTTAGGCTTTGAAATTCATAACTGCGCCACATCCAATCAAGATTCAACCCCTTTAAACCCCACATTTCCTCCCACTGGCTGCAAGAAACCGGCCCACCTGCAATCAAACTCTGTGTCTGGTCTGCACGGGTCTGGATGCTATGCTTTCCCCTAAAATACAGAAAGTTTGCTTTCTGGGTCCTGGGAATCCGAAGCTTTTCTTCCTCAGCCAAAAGTACTTTGACCATGACCCATTTCAGCTCAGCCAGGCCTATAGCAGCTCCATGCCATCTGAAGGCTAAGTGCTTGCTGTATAGGCTCCAGCGTGAGCACATGGTACTAACCAGCTCTTGAGTCTTGCCTGCCTGCCATCTGGAAAATAACAGCTTTAAGCAGGTCCTGCCAGTAATTACCCTGCAAACTTTGCACAAAGGCACAAAATACACTGTGGTGAAATCTGGATAATTGATGGAGACAGGCCACAGCACTTGATAGTCTATTCCAAGGAGTGAGTAGTCTAGTTTTGGCTCAAAACACTGAAGTGAGGTTTTAGAATTTGTATTTTGTTTTAGTTGATGTACGGTAGAAAATAAAATGAACAGAAGGTCCATAGCTGGGAAAGTGCAACATTTAATATATAAAATGTGTTTGTTGTTGTATCCTTACAAAAACGATACCTGGCCACATGGCTGCACCTAAAATCTGACACTTCTGATGACATGTTTTATTATTTATAGTAAGAGATGTACAGTATGTGTGGGTTTCAGGTTTATAGGCCTATGACAACAAACACATTCACGATGACATGGAAAGTACCAGAAATTAAAGAAATAGCTTAAAAATGAAAGGGAATTATTTTCTTTGTCGAGAGCTGAATACAAGGATTGATTTGATACCACTATCATATCTGTACAGTTAATATGAAGCTACTGTCAGCAGCCGTTTCGGTTAGCTTAGCTTAGAGTAAAGACTGGAAACAGGGAAACAGATAGCCGGTTCTGTCCAAAAGAAACAAAATCCACCTACCAGCACCTCTAAAGCTCACTTATTCACATGTTAAACATTGTTATATCTAAGGTATAAAAATGGGGTTATGAGCAGGATTAATTATTGGGCGGGCGCAGTGACTTCCTGGAGTCTCTGCTGGTTGCCTGTTAACCTCACTGTGACGACAGTTAACATGTTAATTAATGAGCTTTAAATGTACTGATAGGCAGGTTTACTTACCTGTGGACAAAGCCAGGCTAGCTTTTTTCCATAGTCTCTGTGCTACACTTAAGCTAAAGGCGCCAGTATGCTCTAACAGAACAGTCATTTGGGGGGCTGTGTCCGACCATTTCTGTAACTTTCCCAAAACGTACAATCCAAACATCATGGTCATTTCACGCAGTGTTCAGCCAGGTTTGCAGAGGTGAGAAAGTTGGCGGGGGCGCATACTTCTCCTACCCTGGAACATCCAGAGTTCTCGCGAGAGCACAATTTGAATTTGCTCAGCGAGTCACTCTGGCATTCAGTAATGATGCTCATTAACTATGCCCATGTAGCCGAGCTGCACCAATCACATCAGTGTATCTGATATAGGCCGGCCAGAGGCGAGCTAAACCGATGACAACAGCGCTGCCACGTCAAAGTCATTAGTAAACATTGCAAGATGGCTACGGATGAAGACCAGTTGTTTGAAATGGCTTTGGCCACCACAATGAACAAGTTAGACTTGGCTTTTTATCTAAAAGAGGAACAGAAGACTTGAATCGTTCATTTGCAAGAAGGATACGGCAAGAGTTTAATCTACCAGTTAGCTCCGCTGGTAGCTAAGTGTATGGAGCTCTGGATACGTCACCCCGTGTATTGTTGTGATTGGTCGTAGTGTTATCTAATTGCGTGCAGTGAGATTTTCAAATGCATGCTTGGTGCCGCCCCTCGAGTTGGGCCATTTTCATTACTCATTGCCAGACCCTTAATCCTTCGGATTTGGGTCTGGATTTCCAGGCTATATTTCTCCCTGAAGCTCTATTTACATTCTTTAAATGCACATTCTTCACAACTATTTATGTCACTTTTTGCTTGTACAACACTATGAATGTTTTCGAGGAAATTTGTTGAAAGTGTTATCCCCATTATTAACAATTATCACATCTCCTCCCTCTTCATGTCAGCAGGATTTCCACTCTGCCTTGCGTGTGGTCATTTGGAACAGCTGTAAACCCTTTTTCCCTCCAATGTGGTTAGAGGACACGTCGTATGAAGTAGTTATTTTCAAGCATACCCCATATTCAGCTTCATATTTAGCGTAAAGACATAAAAGTGATGTTCTCATCTAACTCAACAAGAAAGTGAATAAGCATATTTCCAAAACATTTTAACTGCTCCTTTAATGATTCTGATATCATATGGAACTAGACATCATCCTGCGATGGGATCACACCAGGCGCAACGCCAAAACAGGCCAGGAGTGTACCGAATACCAGCGTCGTTGTCGTGGCTGGTAAAAGCAAAATGTGTAACATTTGTCCCACATATGCAGCACACAACTCTGATTTTATTTTAAATCAAAGCCACCACTGTTTATAGGGAGGACAGCTTCTCCTCAAGCAGACACTTTATACTTTTCATGAAATAGTTGCTGGGTGTGAAAATTTGTTTCCAGGGCTTGCTTTCCACAAATCTACTCCTTCGGTTTGAACCACTGCCTGGACCTGACAAAACATGAAGCTGATTTACATTGTCCATCCTCCAAAATTTCATTTTCAATTAGAATTCTATCACAGGCTAATCTGGAAACTGTTACTTAGTGTGTCTTAAAAATGTAATTGTTTGCAGCTGAGAGTCAAGAGTAAGAGGAGGGAAAATTTGGGGCGGGGGCAAACAAGTGGCAAAGTCCCCCTGGTGAAATGCCATGTTTAGGCTTATGCACAGGAAACAGGCTCTTACTAGCCAGGAAATGAAGTGGCAAGAACGAGCCGGCTTATATTTCCCCTTCTGCATTCAAATGGGCTTTGTTAGTGCGGAGACACCAGGGCTCCAGCTTTTGTTAACACAGGGCCAATAGTAAACAACACTGCAACGTTTTTAAAGACTTTAAGTGCTTGTGATGGCTGAGTGGTATGTTGCCCCCCCCCCGAGACAATGGTCCTGATGTGAAAGAGCTGAAACTAAATTATGTGCAAGTCAGGGGAATGACTTCTCCAACTTGAAATTTGTGGCTGCATTTTAAGAGTATTTCAAAAAAAGATTTTACATTTTTGTCCCTATATATCGTGTGTTATTTTCTTTCCATTACTGAATGATTTTCCTTAAACCCACAAAGGAGAAAGATACCTATAATTATGCCACAATGAATAGAAACAGGATTTGATGGCTAAAACAATTACCCAAGGATAACTTTGGATGAATTTAATGAGGAATAGTTGAAGGTAAAGTCATGCTCTGCTCATAGTGAGATGTAATTCAGATTAAATATTAAACATTAAAACCAATACTCTGAATCATAAATCACTTGCATGAAGGGCAAACAAAACAAAATAAATAATTATGTGTTTTTTTCTATAGAGACCTCAAGGGTGAAGGCTAGTGTTACACCTTGACATTGTGCAACATGGTGACCTTTACTCAGAGCGCTGAATAAAGTGCAACAGCTGCCAGCAAAGAGAGAGCGCCTGAATTTAGCTGGACCTGAATTCTCTAAGAGTTTAAAGTGACTGACATCAGATATTCCTCAAGCCACAGTAAAGTCAAGTCAAGTCAGCTTTATTGTCAGATGTGCTATACATGCATGACATACGGCACAAATGAAATTTCAGTCCTCTCGGACCCCCGGTGCAAAATGCAATAAAAATAAATAAGTTTCTATGAATAGAAAAGACATAGAATAAACAATCAACAATTTAACATGACATAAAAATAAACAATCAACCAGACATAAAATAAGAAATCAACAATTTAACAGGACATAAAAATAAACAATCAACTATCAACAAGACGTACAATAAACAATCAACAATCAGTAGGATAAATAAAAAGTATTTAAAATATTTAAACAGGTGAGGTAGAGCGGTGTAGTGCAATAAATAAACAAACAGGAGGAAGTGAAATGTGCAGTCCCTGAGTTCAGAGTGTATGAGAGTGTATGAGTGGTGTTGGGGGGAGGTGGGGGGTGCAGTCCTAGTAGCATGTAAAGTAAATAGTCTCAAGTTTACATTTTGAATGGTGCAACTAGACAAGCATTACAATAAATAAGAATTACTCATTTATTTATCAAGTCGTGGAAAACTTAAGAAGTAATGTGTTTGAAAGTTATACTACTGTATCTCAGCTTTGAAATACTACAGGATACATGTAAAACTAAAAGAATATCAAAATTTCAAAGTTGGGGAACCCAGCTGCTATTTTCATGCAGACATTTTGACTTGTCACAGCAGGAGAAACACATTTTGTTCCAGTAAAAATGTACCAGGACCCAGCTGGCACCAGCTCACCCAAATGGAATTCAGTCCTTTTTAATGTTAACAATTACACCTGCTGTGACAAGCCAAAATGTCTACTGTGAACAAAGGCCTATTTAGGGAAAAAAAAATCTTTTATTCCCAAATTAATTTCAGACATTACTTCACTTCCGGTTATGCATGTGACGCTAAATGTGACGTAGCTCCGTTTGTTCCGTAAAGTAAAAAAAAAAAAATCTCACTTTTTACTTTTTTATTTTCAAATAGACTCGAACCCTGGTCTCCTGGGTCCTGTTTCTGTTTGACCCATCCACCACCCAAAACTTTTTTATATGGAACTTTGCAGTCCTATACTTTGTCACATTACTTTATGATTTGCTCCTATCATAATTACTACGGCCACTAGAGGGCACCGCCACTATAAACGTAAATATGAGTCGTAATTGCTGCTTGAACAAATGACCTATGGGAGCATTTTTCAGGGGAGGACAGTCTCATAGAAAGCCTTTTTACATAGTTTAGCTTAAACACGCATGCAGATTTATCTCACCTACTGTTATACCTTTTTCCCACCAACACTAGCGTGTATATGCAGGTTTTTTAAATGTGGGGAAATCTGCGTAACTGGTGGTTAATTCTTTTTTTTATATCTGTTACTTATTTAGTTTGTCTTGCAAACTTGGTGCAGACTATATTGAACCATGTTCGAACACTGCTTTCATGGAGACTGATGAAATTTGTGGCTGAGATAGCATAGCATTGCGCCAGAGCTGGAGCCAATAAATACCTGTGACTACTGCAGAGTCATTTGTCCCGGGAATGAATGCTAATTGTAACCTTTCCCACTAAAGACAAAAGCCAGATGTTAGTGGGAGACTGTTCTTAGGCACAGTGGTGCTCTGAGCTAAATGCAAATGTCAGATACTAAAATGCTCACAATAACGATGCTAACATGCTGATGCTATGCAGGTAATGTTGACCATTTTTCATATTTCAAATACCAAAAAGCAAAAAGATCTTAAGAAAAATCACAAATATCAATCTCATGGTGGTGCTAGAGGAAAAGCCAGGTAGTCAGTAGGATTCATTCTCTGGGGACCATGAAGGGCTGTACAAAAAAGGCAATCATATAAACATGAATCTATGTATATACATATACAGTATTATGGAAATACAGTAGCATATTATCAAAAGCCAGAATGTGCAATAATAACATTTATAGTCAGAGAGAAGAGAGGATGACAGCTGACTGAGGCTCCTGTAGACAGAAATTCCCTGTTTGCTTTCCCAAGTTCGAGGGTCAGAGCTGGCTGGATGCCCACACAAACCCAGAGCTGCCTCTCTGCAATGAAAAAGACCACCTCTGTGTGAAAGCCTGCTACGATGATGGCGAGCAATGAATCACGCCATGGAGCCCAGGGCTAAGTTAAAGTTAATATAAACAACTAGAGTTGATTGTCTTGTATTCTGTGTGTGCATGTGAGTTGGAGAGGGATGAAGCAAGAGAAAAGAGAAATACTGCTGTCTGACTGAGCTCAGTGGGGTTTAAGCTCAGTGTACATATTTGCCATGTTTATAATTTCTTCTCCCAGGCAAACTGATGACCTGAGCTGCCACTCATGTGTGGTCAGCCATGGAACGTGGTGCGTTAAGGGGCTGCAATTCGAGCTGAACACTGTAGTAGAGCTGGAGCTCTCAGAGACAAGTGACGCCAGAAACCTTTTAACCCTTACTTGTAAAGTTTAACCCGTTTTTGATCTTTTTTGGTAAAAACTTACATTATGTCCAAAATCAATATAAATATGAATAAAAACATGTTTTAGTTAAAGGTAGAGAGGCAAAAACAAAAGTCTATCTGGCCTTGTGTAATAATGGAGTGATTGCCTGTAGGAGAGTCAACAGTCAACGCATAATTTAGAACGTGTTTGAAAATAAAACCTAAAGAGCTTTGTCTCTGTAGCTTGGTTTGATATTATATTGACCATTGACAACTTCAAAAACTTCAAACTTTCTCACTATCACATAGTGATGTTCACAAGCAAGTTTAAAAGTTGGTTAAAATGGCCAAGAAAACATCACCCTTCTTGATATAACTCTAGACTGAGCAGTATTTATTCTTTGCTGGCTGACTTTGCATCACTTGTACACTCCTTCTCACTTTTGGTTGTTTCCATCTGTTTGGGAGGAGGTTAGAAGTTGACTGGCAGAGGTCCTGCTCTCTGAAAGTCAGCGGCTCGCTGGAGGGGCTTGTTTCTATCGGGGGTGAAACACCCGCCCGTCCATCACCCTGACAGAGCTGACAGCCATTAAACTAAACCAGAGGAGTTCCTGCCAACAATCAAAGGGCTTTTCATTGAAGGAATCCAGCTCTGGCCTGTCATTGGGGAGGCTGCGTTCCCAGCTGGAAGGGGATACTCTGGATATCCACCCTCCCCCTTTTTTTTAAGTCTCTAGTCAAATCCATTGCATTGGTCAAGAGCACATGCTCGACCCTCTCTCTCTCTCTCTCTCTCTCTCTCTCTCTCTCTCTCAATCTCAATTTTCAATTCAAATTGCTTTACTGGCATGAATGTCAGAAAACAATATTGCCAAATTATCAAGGATAAGATGAGAAGAAATACATACATACAATTAATTGAGTAAACTAAAATATATTAATTTAAAATAAAAACTAAGAAAACAACAGTATATCAATATTAAATCGTAAGTGTCAAATGTAAGAAAGAAAACAAAGAAAAAAACAAAACATGAAAACTACGAAGTAAAGGACTAAATGACAATGCAGAGTAAACTGTCAGGAGATGAACTACAGATGTTATGTGTTGTTGTGCTGGTTGTCTCTCAGGTTAGTGACATGCACTCACATATCTCACTTCTTAATTTTTCTCTCTCTTTTTCTCTCTATTTTTCTTCCATTAAAAAGTCAGTTTGTCATCTAATTCAGCTGTTGTCAACAATGCAATTCAGTTGTGTTGTGGGGCATTAAATAGCTTTGTTATTGTCAATTTCCCATTCAACCTGATTTCTACATTTATTTTCAATGGGAATACCGTTTACTTGCTCCCCAGTAATGCCGGTGCCCTTATTCACCACTTGAGGGAGGCAAAACTAAACAAAATGTCAAGTAGCAGCATGGCTGCAACCAATTCAGTAATATTTACATACAAATTAACACATCACATATTTTAACGTTTACCATGCTTTTGTGTCCAGATGGAAATCTTTGCCACCAAACATGAACACTTTTAATCCTGCCTTACCCTTTCTTATAGTCAGATAACTTTATTTATTTAAGTTAAAAAAAAAAAAAATGTGGAAACTATCAATTAACGTCATTGTCCATTATTCTGATGACTATTTTCTTGATGAATCAATTCATTGTTTGGTCTACTAAACATCATAAAATAGTGAAAACGCCCATCACTGTTTCCTAGAGCCGAAGATAGGTCCCAGTGATACAATGATATAACACAATGAAAAGCAGCAAATCTTCATATTTGAGGAGCTAATTTTAGCAAAATGTTTTTGCATCAAAATCACTTACTTGTTGCTGAATAAGTTTCTGCCAATTGATTAAACAACTAATCGTTTTAGCTCATATGTTCCTAGTAAAGAATTAATTTAAAAATGAAATCCCCAATTCATCAAATCTATAAATGTGAATTAAAAAACACATGCATAATACATTTTGTTCATTATTTCAGTTCCAGTCAGATGTATGAGTAAAAGCTTCATGTGAGAGACTGCTTACTGTTGCTCAAGAATCTCGCAATTGTTTGCTTAACACTTGCAACCCTGAATCTGCATCCTTTGAGGAGTGCGATACTCTGATGTGATGTTGTTGCTGCACTAATAAACGTAAAAAAACAGCTATAGTGTTTTGTCTTTAACATCTCTACATTTATAAAGTGTGCGTTGTAATCACACCAGTCTGATTAATTATGTACATTTTAATACACACAAAGCAAATATCAACAAGCTGTAGTAACATTTCTTTCTTCACTTGCAGCACAGTGTCAGACTCGAGCCCTGTCTGATGCTTCACTGGGTCTACTATTACATAACCAGTGAGCCGTCTCCATGAATCAATTATTCATCTCCATGTCATAACACTGTGGATGCTTTGATTATGACAGACAGCCATGCAAGGCAGTGCAGTAAACGGCAAAGAGCAAACACGCACCAATCTCCACTAAAAAAAATCAACTAGGTCACATGTTTCATTAGCAATATGGTATTAAATGAATTTATTGTGTTTCTAGTCATTAAATGATTGCTTTATGTTTGTTGGACATGACTCTAAATGAAATAAACACATGTTGGTCCAATGAGAACAAGATATGTTAAAACAATGATTCTGACATTATTTGATTTTATGGAGTAGTAGGCTATGTCCCAATTGTATGCACACTGCATGTAACAGTGCATACTTTGTAAGGGCAACTACAGTACATACTAAAAGTAAAAAGAAAAATGTGTGCGATTTGGAACTCAGCGCAAGTCTCTTGCCATTCTTTGAATTAGATATACTAGTATACAGGGTGGTGCTGATAAAGTGACAGTGGTGTGATACTGTAATAGCAGCAGAGTCAAAGTAAACCGTATGCACCAGATACAGTATATGTTATGATTAAAGTGCCAATCCTTAAAAGTGCTTTAGGCTACATAACTTTCAGAATGTAACTCAGTCTCAGCCGGGATTGCCTCCACACGGCTCCCACCTTTAACATCAAATAGCGGCAGCTAGCACTGCTAGCCGCACTAATGGTGCTAACAGTGCTAAAAGACTGCATGAACAAACAGCCCTTGGCACTTAGATAATCAATTCAATTCCATTCAATTTTATTTATGGTATCAAATCATAACAGAGTTATCTCGAGACACTTTACAGATAGAGTAGGTCTAGACCACACTCTATAAATCAACACAAGCCTATTCCATAGCAGTACATTTCTGTAAGTCTTTCCACCTGGGGTTCCCATCTAGCCGTGGTCAGTCCAGGGCAAACTGATGAGATTTTCTTTTGTGTCAAAGTGTTTCAGGCATCTCTTGTAACAGTGGTTGGTTCAAATGTTAAGCAGTACAGCACATCTTGATTTATCTGTCAGGATAATCAACCATAAGCATCTATTCTTATCTCAAGTCAGAGAGAGAATGAAATGATGTTCTGTAAATGTTCAAAGGCTTGTTTGTAAGGTAGCTGTGACTGTATCTCTGCACTCAAGGATGAAGAACAGCTCTATTGATGTCCACAGGAAATCATGAGGTTAGAACTCATTATACTTCATAATGATAGCCTGGCCTTCCCTCCTTTTGTATGTTTTCACTCTTGGCTCTGCAATAAAAAAACATCTGTGACCCAGTGATTGTACAGTTGTTAATTCCCCTGTCACTGGAGCTATAATCAAAACCCGCTACTGCTTCTGGTTTGTTTATAATGGTAAAACCTGCACACCATAGTCATAATGTACATGTTATATTGCATAAAACAGACTGTTTGATCTATGGTAAATCCACTTGGTCAATAGGAAGTTATGTGTTCAACCAACCATATTTAGAGGAAAAAAACTATGGAGTCTGGCATGAACAAAATAAAATGCAGACAGAAGTTGTTCACTGTTGAAAGTTTGAATGGGCAGACAATCTTCTCATTTTAATTTACTCACAGCAAGAACAATTTTACTAATATGATGATTAAATGTAGCTACCAAATAGACGTTATGGTGAGATTGGTTTGTCAGCTGCTGTTTCCAAGGTCAGGAATAAACCCTGAAGCTAATATGCCTTCTTTTACATTTGTTTGCACAATTAACACAAGCTGATGTGTACTGTGAATGTGGGGATGCATGTCAAACATTAGTATCTACAGTGGGGCAAAAAAGTATTTAGTCAGCCACCAATTGTGCAAGTTCTCCCACTTAAAAAGCCCCAAAGCATGATATCAAAGCATGATAATTTTCATCATAGGTACACTTCAACTATGAGAGACAAAATGAGAAAAAAAAAATCCAGAAAATCACATTGTAGGATTTTTTTATGAATTTATTTGCAAATTATGGTGGAAAATAAGTATTTGGTCAATAACAAAAGTCCATCTCAATACTTTGTTATATACCCTTTGTTGGCAATGACAGAGGTCAAGCGTTTTCTGTAAGTCTTCACAAGGTTTTCACACACTGTTTCTGGTATTTTGGCCCATTCCTCCATGCAGATCTCCTCTAGAGCAGTGATGTTTTGGGGCTGTCGCTGGGCAACACAGACTTTCAACTCCCTCCAAAGATTTTTTATGGGGTTGAGATCTGGAGACTGGCTAGGCCACTCCAGGACCTTGAAATGCTTCTTACAAAGCCACTCCTTCGTTGCCCGGGCGGTGTGTTTTGGATCATTGTCATGCTGAAAGACCCAGCCACATTTCATCTTCAATGCCCTTGCTGATGGAAGGAGGTTTTCACTCAAAATCTCACGATACATTGCCCCATTCATTCTTTCCTTTACACAGATCAGTCGTCCTGGTCCCTTTGCAGAAAAACAGCCCCAAAGCATGATGTTTCCACCCCCATGCTTCACAGTAGTTATGGTGTTCTTTGGATGCAACTCAGCATTCTTTCTCCTCCAAACACAACGAGTTGAGTTTTTACCAAAAAGTTCTATTTTGGTTTCATCTGACCATATGACATTCTCCCAATCCTCTTCTGGATCATCCAAATGCTCTCTAGCAAACTTCAGACGGGCCTGGACATGTACTGACTTAAGCAGGGGGACACATCTGGCACTGCAGGATTTGAGTCCCTGGCGGCGTAGTGTGTTACTGATGGTAGCCTTTGTTACTTTGGTCCCAGCTCTCTGCAGTTCATTTACTAGGTCCCCCTGTGTGGTTCTGGGAATTTTGCTCACCGTCACCTATTATTTTGACCCCACGGGGTGAGATCTTGCGTGGAGCCCCAGATCGAGGGAGATTATCAGTGGTCTTGTATGTCTTCCATTTTCTAATAATTGCTCCCACAGTTGATTTCTTCACACCAAGCTGCTTACCTATTGCAGATTCCCAGCCTGGTGCAGGTCTACAATTTTGTTTCTGGTGTCCTTTGACAGCTCTTTGGTCTTGGCCATAGTGGAGTTTGGAGTGTGACTGTTTGAGGTTGTGGACAGGTGTCTTTTATACTGATAACAAGTTAAAACAGGTGCCATTAATACAGGTAACGAGTGGAGGACAGAGGAACCTCTTGAAGAAGAAGTCACAGGTCTGTGAGAGCCAGAAATCTTGCTTGTTTGTAGGTGACCAGATACTTATTTTACCAAGGAATTTATCAATTAATTAATTAAAAATCCTACAATATGATTTTCTGGATTTTTTTTTTCTCATTTTGTCTCTCATAGTTGAAGTGTACCTATGATGACAATTACAGGCCTCTCTCATCTTTTTAAGTGGGAGAACTTGCACAATTGGTGGCTGACTAAATACTTTTTTGCCCCACTGTAAATGATCCGCTTACTTTTACTATTAGTAGTAAACAAGGATAGGTCACTCACTGGTGTATAATAGTAAAATAGTTTTATACAACCATTTAATAAGTATTTGCATTTTTATCTGCCCTATAGTTTCCTGTTGATTGTATTCAAGCTCTAACCTTCATGATGTGCTGGGTGATTATTTGATTATTGAAGCCATCGCACGGATGCCTGCCAGTGCTATCTTTAAAAAAAAAATGCTCATAATAGAGTTTCACTGTTGTATCTTTAAAAATGTATGCACAAAATAAATAATCATGAGGCAAACAAAGCTATTCCTGGTACATTACCATTAGTATTGAGAGTATGTATTAATATTTATAGTCTACTTCACACTATTACATTTGCATGGCTTTGCTCGCCACAGTCTAGTTTCTAAAAATGGATATAGGACATTTCCTCTAGATTTACAAAGCGGCAGTAAAGAGCAATCTCATTATAGTGATTATGTTTACACACAACGTGTTTAATACCTTCACTGTAACTCATTCTCAGATATTGGTTTGGTTTCTATTTTCAGCCTCCCTCTCATACTGTAAGAAATGGCCCAGGATACAAGGTGAATGAATATCTTAGAGATTATTTAACATTACACAAGTCTCTCTCTCCATGGTGTTTGTTTATCACCCAGTCATTTAGAGCTTTGCATCTGTTTGTCAGTGTGTACATATTGTACACTACAGAATGTCAGACTGATTACGAGTGAAAGACATTGTGTCTGTGTGTGAGGGAGATAAAACAAAAAAAATAGGAGTGGAGAGAGAGGGAGAGAGATCAAAGAATATGGCCCTGTATCTAAAATGAGTTTGGAAGGTTCTCCCTCCTCTCTCCATCCGGCTCTCCACTGATCATCGACCCTGAGGAGAATAAACTCAATCCATGTTAAATTATGGATTAAGGCCTGGCGTTGGCTATGGTTTGGCAGCTGGCGGCTGCATGCGCGTTCGAGCTGCACTGAGTTTTAAACACTTCTCCCTTCTGCTACTGTTGCCTCACCTCGCTGCCTTATCAAAATCAACATCAAACACTCCACAGATGAATAACTGGATTTAAAAGAGACTCTATGAATATGTAAATAATCTCTCTGCAATGTGCTCTCTGTGAGGCTGTAGCATGTGTTTTGTTTGCTTTGTGGATGAGTTACCCTTTAGCATCACCTTTTTCAGGTCACACGTGTTTTTCTTACTGGTGATTTTTTTGTTCACAGATGAGCTTTGTTCTTTCAGCTTCGTGATAAGATGATTTCAAAGGTTCTTGTTAACATTTTAATTGATATTGCACTCTGTTATCAAGCTAAATTCCAAGTACATGGTGTAATCACAGGACTGCAGAGCATCAGAAATGCAAATACTGATTTCAGTAAAAGCTATCAATATCCATATACATTGAAACTCAAGTATGACACGAACAATAAGAAGAAATATTTTGAACTTCAACTATTAATAATCAGTATTGGCAAACAGCCAAGTCATACAGTGAGCAGATGTTGACATTTGATAAACTATATGTGAGCAGTCTGTCACATACCTGCATAGTTGTCTCTGCAACATTGTCACAGCAACATGTTTGTTCAGTCAGCCCTCAGGCGTAGCTCCACTTTTGCTGTTTCGGGTAGGCAGCACTGGCTGAATGCACCCTTGGCCTTGGCCCTCTGCTTACAACATGTTAATGCACTTTATATTATGTAGCCTAAATGAGTTACTTTAGTAATTCTGTCATATAATATCATCATCATATAAGTGTTCTCCTTTTTCTTTAGTCATATTCATTCATGTATTGTGTTTGTTTTGTCAATCACTTTGTGACTGGTACAGTATTTTAAACCATTTTGGATCCTAGTCTAGTTCACACTCACACATCTGTTGTTCTTGCCTCCCTCATATAGTAGTATGAGTGTCACAGTTTTGTCAGTAAGCGTTCCTACAATCCACTGTTTGCAATTGCAGTAATTGTGAACAATAGCCATGGAAATCTACATAAATGTATAAATCACAAATTACAACAAATATTCAGTTTCTATGCCACAGCCTTTTATTCACAAAACCAGCTGGAGATTGAGTTACTCCCTTTTATCATAAATGTAGCACTTTCTTCTCTTCCTGTCTTCTCTAATAATATTATTTTTTTTAGTGGACAGTTATAAATACCAGGAGAAAATGTCAATTCTACATCTTGCATAAATCTAGATGTATGAGAAATAATGAATATCATTTTGGTAGAGTTTGTGATCGAAAATAGAAATCTTTATCTGTTCTCAACAACAATTAGTGCAGCAAAAATACGCTTACATATCAACACTTAGTATTTCCTTTACAGTAATTTCATGCAAAGCAAATCTCATAGGGCAGTCAAAGGCATCAAGATAATGTCCAGTTTTAACATCAAACATGATACATGCAGTTTCAACCTAATCGGCATGCTGCCCAGAACTACAAAACACTGTGATGAATCTCAAACAATGGAAACAAATGAATACATACACATTCTGCTTTATAAGAACCTTAAAATTTGTACTTTATATGTACTGTACAATACTGAAGTCTTCTAAAGGCATTGTTCAGTTTTTGGAGAAATCTTTCCTTCTTACCCAGAGTGAGACAAACTCACAGATGTTTTTCATGCTGTTGTTTGCAGCTTATAGATATATACTGTAGAACAATAAAACTAGCCAAACTTGGCTCAGCTAATGCAGTGTGGAGTCATCACTAGCATCCTGGGGTTTACTGTAACACATTGTACTCATTCGCCTATCAGTAACAGTTACAGTTATATGTGGGCTCTTGTAAACAGAATGTAGATCAGGCATTATGGACATACAGGCATTAGGCGATTTGAACGGGGATGAGATGCCCCTTCTTAGAAAAATGACCAAAATGCATGCCCCTAGTTAACATTCCACCTCCCTCTTCAGCCCCTAGTAGTAGAAAGTGCAGGGATAGAGGGGTTGTTTAGTTGAATATGTTATTTTCATTGATCCTTTATCTGAATAAGGTGTGTGCAAGTTAGAATCTATGGCCCAACAATGGCTCTGAAATATCAGTAGCCTAACTGTGCTGTGTATTGATAGGTCCATGGCGCTGTCCATGGTGCTGAAGTAGCAGACAGTCCCGCAGGTCTTGGATCTGTAGTATTCTCTGGACTACAGTATATTGGCAAGGGTGGGTTGGCCTGAGGAGTTAGGATGTTATCAGTGACCTTCCTTACAAAATCAATACACTAACATTTGGTCTTTCACACTTATCTGCCTAATTCTTTACCTAGAGATACAAGGTTTTCATGATACACATGCAATTCACAGAAGCTGACGGCAGAAGGCTTGGTAAACCTACAAACATTAAAAATAATGCCATGCAGTCAAAGATTTGCAACTGAGGTAAGACAGTAAGAAACATTCAGGAACAAGATCATGCTCCGGTCTACATTCATAATGGCAATTTGCGTTTTTATGTGAGAGAAATCACAGTGCTTCCAGTGATTCCTGTTTTGATTTGTAAAGGCGTTCCAATGGGCTTGTGGTTTTGAGGCAGTTCCCATTAGAACACATTACAGTAATAAGTGGCCCTCTTTGGTTTCAACACTATTCTCTCATTCGTATAATGTACACCTTAGTAATGAAAAGCTTTCAGATAGATAGATAGATAGATAGATAGATAGATAGATAGATAGATAGATAGATAGATAGATAGATAGATAGATACAAAGTGGAAACTGCCCTTTGAAATTTAGTTATACTGGTATTCTTCACGCTCCTGAGTTTAACACAGTGACACTTGGGAGATTTAAAAAGAAATCCTTTTTGGGGAAGTGCATGTGTTAGAAAGTCACAGGGCATGGGAAGAGTCCCATGTGAGCCATTTAATGGATAAACCTATACATGTATAGCTTTCTTTACTTTTTCCTGCAGATGTCATGTTGCCAGCTGATGCTGGTTAATCATCACAGGAACCTTTGTTTACTCTGCACCTCAGATCCTGACTGCACTTCGACTTTAACTCAAAAGTGGCGTTTTCAACTGGCTTCAGAGTCTCTAGCTGTTGATTTGTTTCTGCATCTTCATGGGGCTCAGGGCTCTGATCTGATTCAGCACTCTGATTGGACACTGAGAATCTGCGTGTCTCCTGATAGGATGAGCAGAGCTTCTGCCATTTATTTCGATTGGCATCTATCCCATCGACCATCGGCTGCAACTTCCTGTTGAGCTTCAGCATTGCCTGGGAGTGACACATGAGAATACAGTTGATATTCAAAACTCCCAAATTATGCTTTTATTTTTGTGATTTTTAAAATGAGACCCACAGTTAACTTCAGACATCAAGGGTTAGCTACCTGGTAAAGGGGTTTACATATCCCATCTATCCACTCCAGCTGTAAGGCAGGTAGTTCATCTTTGCGATTGCGGTCAAATATGGCCTACAGAAAGGGTAATAATCTTCTGTCATCCAAAACATTTCTCATAATTTAAGAACATGAGTGTGTGCAGGCAACTCTGTATGAGATAGAAATCTGTGTGAAAAGTGAAAAAAAAATCCCAGTGAGAGATGAGACTTTGAAAGCTTGCTTACTTACCGCTGGGGTCAACTTAAGCTCAGACCTCTCTCTGTCACCTTGTTCAAAGAATTCACTCGTCACCAGCTCTGCAACCTTGGGACATGAATGCCATAAATCATTATTTCCTTATTTTACTCAAACATGATTTAACATTTTGATGTTAAAACATAGAGCGCAAAGCTAGTAGGTGCATGCCTTTTGCTATATGTTGTGCTCAATTTACTTTTACTTGTATAGCAAGGAAAATTCCTGTATTTTTCACAGAGAACATGCACATTTCTCGAGTCTAAAACTGCCAGTATGAAATAGGTAGAACATGCAAACAGGTCCTTTGTTTAACTAAATTCCACCTATAGTTTTACATTTCCAAGCCCTCAAACATAAAAGCACAGATGTGAGAAAAATTAAACCTGTTTGGATATCTTCCAAGGACGAGTGACCGCACCCAGATCGCATCCTGTCATCAGCATCGACCTGTCGATGACATCAAAGCTCATTTATAGCTGCTTGTTTTATTCTTTACTGTTAAAGTGATATTGGCACAGGACATTTTTATTTAGCACAAAGGTAGAAACCTGAGAACTTCTCTGTGTCCTTCATCTGTCCAGCTGAATTCTCCAGACAGAACACACTCAAAGAACTTGGTTCTGCGCCTTACAATGCAATGAGACAGTCAAGGATACAGAAAAGGTAAAAGACAAAAAAATACACAGTTTTCACCAACCACAATATCCAACCTATTTCAGTTTTATTATATAATCATGACGTATTTAAGCTCTGAATCCATTAAAAAGACCACTTACTCAAAGTGCAAAGTAAGGTCTGTGGAGAGAATAGCCTGCTTCAATAGTTGCATCATGTTGCTATACTCTTTAGAGCAGAGGTTTGCAAAGATATTGTGACCCTGTGAGAAAAACAAATACAATAGCATGCAGTAGGGACACACACAAAAGCAGGTAAGGATGAATAATAGTAGCTATTATATAGTGGCTAATGTCTCCTTAAGGCCAATGCATTGGTAAAGTCATTGCTCACTGTCAAATGCGGCACCCATTATCAATGTTAATTAGCAATGTGTATAGACTTTCTCTGCCCTCTGTTAAAATAAATCAACAGAAAACACAGTTCCTGATGATCAAACTGATCAAAGCAGTCTCATAATGTCACTGGTGGTCAGTGCTGCTGCCTACCAGCACCGGCCCAAAACTCAAACTGCACACCAGTGGCTTTCCAGTAGCCCAAAGACAAATTGTATGTTAAAACTCTCCAAAGAGGGATCCGGCATAGTCATGGATGATCAGGTCCCTTTTTTTAAGTTTTTTTTGGTGTTCTTTATTGTGTACATTTGTGTTTTTGATGTTTTGTATGTGTTTTCGTATTAAGTTGGCTGTCAAAACTTAAAGCTGTGGTGTGTGGCATTGAGCCATTATTGTACAGACTAGAAAATAAACATAAAAAAACACCATGACACCATGTGATATTGAAGCTATTTGTAACATGCAACATTGTATTTGATGCTTCTCTTACAGTAAAAATGATCCAATTCGTTGGCTAATCCAAGTTAGAATTCAAATTTCATTAAGGAGTAAGTGTTCACAATATGTTATATCACTTCAAGTTTGACACGTGCAGCTCCTTGGTAAAGGAAAGCAAACTAAGGAAAACTCATCTAAACCAGTAAAACTGTATCAACATATGAGAAATTATGGTCTGACCTCACTTTGTAGGATCATGACTGCATGGTTGAAGTGATGATGCTCCAAGGTGGCTGACGTCCCGTAGAGCAGAGCCAGAGCAGAGCCGGTCCTGCAGGACAAAACAAAGCAGTGACACTTTCAGACACCTATAGGACAGTTGTTCGTCATCATACTTCAGGCCTGCGTCACTTACTTAGCTTGAAATGCGTTGTTGGTGCCTCGGTGGTCCAAGTCATGACACAGGCAGCCGACCATTAGTGCCAGTATCTCAGCCTCTGACAGGACATCCTGGAAATTGGCTGTCTGTTATAAAGCAGATAGGCATATTCTTACCAATCCAATCATTATCTATCTATTCTGTTTAATTGTATTTATACTGTACTTGCTTTTGCCATTTGGTGGATGTGATGGGATGGGAAGTCTTTGATCAGGAGCTAAATTTGATAATTTGTTTATAGATGTTTGCAAGCTCTCAGCTTACCTGATCATTCAAGTTGATCATTCTTTTTGAGGCTTAACCCAAATATTCCTCTTTTGAAATTTTTCTTAATGACGTTTCTCCTGGTGATTCTTCGTCCTAATGATGTTTTCTTTAGCGACTGATTGTTGATAAGTCCACTGAGACTTAAAAATAACCTCAACAACGTGTTATCCTCATCAAGGGTCTAAGTTTGGATGGGTTTTTTTGGTGGAAATTTGCCTTTATACTGTATCAGACAGTTTGACAGTAGGGAGGGAAATCAAACCCAAAGAGAGATTGCAGGGGGGCAACATCTGACACAAGACTCTGGCATGAGAAAGTTGGAAATCTTGAAACGTACTGTGATCATAACGAACATGCACTGCGACACATTGAAGGCATGTCTCCAGTTGTGATACGCCACAGTTCGATAGTTCTTCCTCACAGTCAAAAGCCAGCGGCACAAAACCTACAAGAAGACAGGCATACAGGTGAATATACATACAAACACACTGCCATATCACAGGACATATACCAGGGCCTCACCTCATAGTCAATTTTAAACTTTTGGACAACACCAAGATCCAGAAACATCCGGAGTGACGCGGTGATCATGGCGTCATTGTCCAAAGAAAAGTCGTTGAAGTGAAACTCATCGATGCCTAACTCATTGCTCAGGGGGATCTTAGCTGCCTTAGGGGGGGCAGAGGACAGAGCTGTCAATCACACAATGCCAGCAAGGTAGGATGCTAAGCACTAAAAGGTGTTACACTCACACTTATCAGATTTTGTACATTTCAGAGAGTTAGTATAGTGATAATGTGCATATATAAATGTTGTTTCCTCTGAGATTACCTTGAGTCTGTCAACTTCTACCTTGGAGCAGGTAGCATGGTAGGACAACATCTGAAAAAAAATTAATCATGCAAAACAGTGAGACATAAAACAGACTAAAACAACTCTTAAAAAAGACACTGTTGCAGATGATAATATGTTCCAAGAATTTTAAATTCAATCTATCTTTCCTACTTCTCTTTATGGTATGGTAGTCTTATCTTTATATTTATGGTAGAGAAGCAGAACCATGCTTTCTGAGGATAATGTGGCTGCTCAGGTTAGATACCAAGCAATAGATCAGAACCCAGATGGAGACGCTAATGAATGTGGAGAGCCACTTTCCTCAATTACTATTTTCTTATACATTCAATATGTTGCAGTTCTTACATCCAGTGCTACAGACTGCTTTGCCCACGTCTTCTTAACTTGATTGTACATCATAGTGTTGTTGATTCCAAGTCCACAGAATATCACAAATGCCTGTACACAAAGAAAAAAAAAAACACATAAAAGGAACCTTAAAAATATGGCATAATGTGTATCCAATGCAACAATGAACACTTAAAACAAAGTTTACATGGAACAGCTGTAATTAAAAAACAAACCTCAAACAGTCTCTGATCTGCATCATTGAACGTCTTCCTGTCTAGGCGGTTCAGAATTTGTGCAACCCCTGCATGAAGCACACACACACACACACACACACACATTGTTGAGTTTCCTGTAACATGAAAACTGGTATCCCAGTGAGGACAAACTGATTATTTCTGGTCAATTTACCAATTATCTGGTGAGTTCGATTCCAGATAGGGACGCATAACACTGATCTAATGTGGAACCCAGAGGCCTGGTCTGCCTGTGGAAGACAGTGACAATGGAGTTTATGTTTGTTTGAGAAATGATCGGGCCCACATTCTTTCTTTGACTATGAAATTAATTAAAACAGAACACATACATTTGTATTTGTTGGTGTTTGTGGTGTGTGTCCATGCATTTGTGTGAGCTCTAATAGGTCTAAGCGGCAGACTATTCTGTCCACACCTCCGCATCAAAGCGTGGGTCCTGACACACATCACTGATGTTAACAGGCAGTCCTGTGGAAGCCACCAGCTCAGCAATGCTGTTATTGATTAGCCAATCGGAACACGATAGCTTCTCCATGCTGATGTGGCCAATAACACAAACAGGAAACAATAGTCAGGTCTGGGCACTTAAACGTGCAACACAACAGCAGTAAATATTGACTGAGTTTATTTTTCTTCCTGCTATCTACTATCTTACTATGGATTTGTATGAATGCACATCACATCCATTTATGGTGTATGTTGCTGTTTTGGCATTCCCCTATGTATAACCGCCCCCAGAATTAATAAACTAATCATTCTGTCTTTTTCACGATGCCTCTTTCACCTGATGTCATGGTCGACGTTGCACAGCGGAGACATGAGCTCAAACGTCTTGGAGAACTTCACCACCTAATGATAAAACATGCATCATCACAACTAGCAGGAACAACATTTAGAAACAAAGATAGGAGAGTTTTGCATAAGAAAATCTACATTTATTAATGGTAAAGTTAAAGTAAATGAATCTGTGAGGTCAGAAAAATGTAAGAATTGATTAAGAGTCTCACAGGTGAGTCGATGTCTTCAAGTAGAAGCACAGAGCAGCGTTCACACTGCAGCAGCGTCAGCGCTCGCTGCATGATCTTCCTAACAATCTTCTCCAGGTCGGTCTGCTCCTCAAACAGGTCGTTGACCACCTCCAGCAGAGCCTGTGGCAACGAGAAAGGACCCTAATGACTTATGTGGATTGCATAGTGTTGACATATGTTTGCATCTACATTTTTTAATCAAGCATAAAAATGTTAATGTTATTATTGATTCTCCAGTGGCTATAAAACAACCAAACATATTTTTGTAAATGCACAGTTTATATTCTCTTACCCTACTCCTTTCATACTCTTTGCGAGACTCAGAAAACAACTTGGCATTGGAAATCGATATTCCACAGAACGGTAGATACATCTGCAGTACCTGAGTAAAAGTAAGAAGAAAGAAAAAGTTCTGAAAAGCATGCATAATCAATAACAATGTTTGTATGGTAAACTAAATGGTATAAAATAGGTAAGAGACAAAGAGAGTGAGTGGGGATGGGGGTAGAAAGTCATGATTGAGTTAGCTGCTTCTCTGCACAAATTCCTCTCAAATAGATTAATGAAGTATTGATTTGGAGAAAGAAGACATTTAGTGAGACATCAAGGGCCCTTAAATGTCGAGATAAGCGGAGATGTTTTTTTTCTTTTTCAGTGTCTTTGTTGTGGTAGTCCAAGATTCCATTTTGCAATAATGACACACACACACACACACACACACACACACACACACACACACACACACACACACACACACACACACACACACACACACACACACACACACACACACACACACACACTGTTTTAGCTGGTAAAAAGGCTTACATTACTGCAAACTCAAAACTTTGTTTAAAGTTGATTTCTTTGAAGTGGAGGCCACAGAACAAGTTTAATTAGAATAGATGATTTTCCACAACTTTATTCTGCCACCTTGTGGACAAACACTGTTGCATCTCAGTGCACCTGAACTCTTGCAAAGGTGAATAAACATAAAATGTTTGATGACTACAGAGATTTACTGCACCAGCATCTCTCTGTCTTTTCAATGTATTTAGCCTACACAGAGTGAGTCAAATGTTGCACCTTTTCTTTTGTATTGCCTAGCTACACACTTAAACAAGAAGACAGTACTTCTTGCATGTTCAAGATACACAATATGTTACAGTTTTTTTGGATTGCTAACATGCATTGTTCAAAATTCTTCACACAGTCAGCGAAACAGAAGTCTATGTGGACTATATGAACTCTTTTCTCATTCATGCACCACCACCTGCCAAACACTTTGCAATCTGCAGCACATTGTTCAAATGCCAACACCCTGTTAAGACACATTCAAAACAGATTGATGGCTGTTTTTGTGCATTTCTGCAGTAACCATATTGAAATATATAGAACATTTTACCAGAATATTTACAATAAAACAAAGTAATAATTCCAAACAGCTGATTCCAACTGAAAGAAAAGACATAAGATGTGATGTTGATGAGAACTTGTGGCCAAATACAGGAGACAGGGCTGACTAGAACCCTCACAGTACTGTACAGTGTGAGTGATTATACTATAGCCTACATGTTGTTGATGGTTTTTGTTGTAATTACAGTATTGCACAATTATATAACAAATAAACGATATTGAAGCAACTTTCTGATTAATTCTTGTTACATTTACTTTAGTAAGTTTAAAAAAAAGTGGCTTTAGTATTGGCTGATGCTTGTTAGAAAATCGAAGAAAAAAACAGTATTTGCTCATCAACAATCTGGAGGAATGAAAATCTATTTATAGGCTTGGGAACTGTTAAAACATATAAATTCTATGAAACCAATTCCAAGTGGAGTATTCACAGAGCAATTGAAAGTGTATCATTCAAAATGTGTTTCCTAAGTGTGCATATATATTGCACAGCCAGACATAGTAATGTGTATTCCACAAGAATCCAATTTTAACTCCATCTCTAAGATGCCCTTAATGGTCAAACCAACTGCAATAATACTGAAGATGTTACATAAAAAGCCAATAAAGTGGAGGTGAATGTATAAATCCCAACATGGATCTGAGACATAACAGCAGCTCACCTTCTCATCATCCTCGGTAAAGGGGGTGCCCATGGGATTTTTGTTGATTGCTTGTACAACACCTATGACTTCTCCATCACTGTTACAGATGGCCATACAGAGGATGGACTGAGTCTTGTAGCCTGTTAACTTGTCTATCTCATCACTGAAGCGGTGGTCCTGGAATAGTGTTCACATAAACACGTTACACATATATCAAACATGCACAATGCCACATTAATACACATATACACACATACACCTAAATGCCAGCACGTTTGACGTTGTAGTCCTGAATGAATATGTTGCTTCAAATATTTGGGGTTTACGCACTTGTGTCACGTGCAATGAAGCTGGAGGCCTCTTGTTTTTACTATAAGCAGGAAAAACTGTAATACCTCTGACACATATCTACACTATTGCAGTAATAGACCTCAGGGGGATCAGCATTATCATGTAGCCCTAGCTTCCCATGCAGCCCAGGGCCATGATATAATGATGTAGAGTGCAACCGTTATGGTATAGGACAAGATCTGGCTTGTGGTATGAATTATAACGTTTGTTTCCCTGCCTTTTTCTTTGAATCTTATAGAGAGAGATATTTATTCTGATGTAATTACCCAGAGTCTTTTCTCCATTTCTTTAAGGTTGAGTGACCCTTCTACACTGAGCGTTCCTTTGCTCAACTCACAGAGTTCAACTTCAAAAACAGCTTTCACTTGTGAATACTTTGTATGTATGAATGTGGCCAAAGGGGCGCCCCTTTATGTCATTTATTCCCAATAGCGAGCCTCACACCAGTCAATCATTAAGCAATAGCTTCACTCACTGTAAATACCTCTGCATTAACTTTAGTCTAAGTAAAATAATGTGTAGTTATCGTACATATGTAGTTACTTTTACCTCATATGCGTTTGGGATGTTTACAGTTTCCCCATGCTCTGCCACATATCCTATGATTCCCTTTCCCCATGGCACCTGCACTTCATTGGAGTTCAGGGTGCTGGATGATGGTCTGACAGTGGTGCCAGAGTGCACATCAAAGAATTTGGACACCAGTGTCCTCTTGTGTGCGGGTCCCTCCACAAGAAAAAGCGAACACCTGTCTGCATCCACCAGGATACACACATTGATCAGGATCTTATAACTGAGGTTTGTCAGGTCCAAATCATTGGAGATATCCTTTACTAACTCCAAGAAAAACTCCCTCTCGTTGGTTTCCTTAAGTCTGTATTTGTAGTCGATGGCGCTGGACGCGTACTGGGGCACGTTGACCCTGGACTCCAGCAGGGCGCTCAGGATGTGCGCGGTGGTCGGAGGCAGGGAGCTGGCTTTACGCAGGAGCGCACGGCGCCTCATGCTGGACTGGGACTCGTGTTCGCTCAGGCTCACATGCTCGTCGTAGGTTCGGTGTGCGGTGGTGGCTTTGGAGCGGGCGAAGTTCCTTCGCAGCTCCATGTGGGACGATCTGCGCCTGAGCCCGTCTGAGTTGGTCGGCCAGAGCGGGTCCCTGGCAGCGCCGCGCTTCTCCTCGGCTGTGGACACTTGTTTCGACGGTTGATGCTCCTTCAACCATCTGCTAACTTGATCACATTTTGCCTTTCGAACGAGATACTCCTCGAAGAGATCTGGGTGGCAGTCCAAAAACGCCTCTATATCCGAGAAGTCAAATGTTGTCATGGTGAAAGCTGCTGTGAGAACCGAATGAGACACTCAAATGCAAAAGAACAAGAGTTAGAGGAGAGGAGTACGGGGTGATGCGGCTGCAGCCGAGTTTTTCACAGAAGTGATGTGCTCAAAACATGTATTCATTCACTCCCCTTTATGAGACTGCCCATCGTATTCCTCCCTGAAACACTGGGAGCAAACGTGGTCAAACAGATTCAGTTTACTTGAGACCGGATCGATGATGCCTGAGAGACGTTACAGCTGTCAGTCAAGTCGAGATTGAGCTGGGTCTCTTGGGGGTTTTGTGGAATACTATGCAGAGGTGGAGAAAAACATAGCGCCTACATATTCTCCTTAGAAATTGAAAAAAAACTGCAGGATAGGCTGTTCACTCGCTCTCTTCATTCTTTACCACCTGAGAAACTGTGCAGGTCTCCAATCAAAACCGAGTACATATTTAATGTTTTCTTTATATTTAAAAAGTGCAGGCAAGACACCATTTTTTTATGTACAGTGTGTAATAAGAGTAAGGTGTTTGTTTGAAAGGGACAACATGACAAATATGTATATTTAAACAATAAAACATGAACACACTCACACACAACCTCTGTGTTTGTAGGGTTAGGGGTTAGGGTCTGCCCAAGGCCCCTGACCCTCAGGTAGGATGTGGGTGGATGGTAGGGCATACAAAAAGTCTGACCTTGACACCATGGACCAGTGCAACAGTCGATGCATTGTGGTGTATTTTGTAGCGCGCTGAGAAACAAACTGCAGTATTTCATTGTTCCGTATGAAGACTTGCTGCACAGGCCCTGTGTCAAAAATATAATCTGATGACAGTTTATATGCTTACTTATAGAACATTCCTAAATCAAATTACCAAAAACTATTAGATACACAGCAAACCTGGGGCTGGGGCCTGGTAGTGGTTTGGGAGTAAGGACCCAATGCTAGTTTTTGGGTCCCTAGCAGGTTTTTTTACCCAAGGGGTTAAACTGGTCATTTGCAAAATTAATGGAGAAAATACCCAATGTTACATGTTTTTCCTTTAGAGAGAAGCAAGTTCATTTATCAGAGTGTTTGCAAGGTTATTGGTAACTATAACAACTACAGATTAAGTTGAACTTCATTTGGTGTGTACAATCCTGTAGGGGTTAAGCACTGCCTGCATGTGCACAATAAGTTAATATTATAGGGTAATCACTGCAGGCTGTGGCACATTTATAATGCTGCAGCAGCAGCAGCAAGGAATGTAATCCGGAGAGCGGCGGCTCCGCTGGGGCAGAGCAGGATAATTGGTTACTGGACTTGGCTTAGACTGCTTGATAGGTCTTGGGTGTTTTGCTGAGACTTTGGACAGGGTCTCTTGGGAATCCCAATTAAAAAGCAGAATGCAGAATATGGGTCTTGTGAGGGCCAGCAAACAAGGCAAACCTTGCAGCTTGGAAAGCAGCCTATGTCATGTCCAAGGAGAGGCAGCTGCATTGATTATAGTATTAGTCTTCCATGTGTGCTGATTGAAAAGTATTTAGATGCAGTTTACAGGGGAGCAGATCAGGTGTGCTGTCCCATTTTAGAGGGCCTGGAAATGTTCTGGGATCTCGTAGTAAAATCAGGGATTACTATGCTTTACTATTATTTCACTCACCAAGGATTGACACAATGAGGTTCCTTAATTGGGACAAAATCTCATTGAATGGAGTTTGAGGATTAATACAAATTTTTATATGAAAAGTTTTAGAAATTCTCCTAACACACACACACACACACACACACACACACACACACACACACACACACACACTCCAAAATGAATAAATCACTTTGCATTATGGTTACTTTTGTTATTTTTTGAGTCTTTTGTGTCTGATAAGTTAGCACTATTCATGCTCAATCAGTCAGTAATAGCACCACGGATAGCGCATAGCCGTCCACTAAATCCTGGAAGAAGATGTTCTACAAAATGAGCACGTTATGTCTAAATCGACATTAGAACAGGATGATTCTCGGACTGAAATTGTCTTCTAGACTTGTGGCTTTTTCTAGGACATGCAGTTTGAATGTATAACTTTTTATGTTGGAGAGGAATGGACACAACGAAAGACGACTCCTGTAACCAAACACCACACACACACACACACACACACACACACACATAGCTTGTATCTGGTGTCAGTGTGTGCTGGCTGGACCCAGCTTGATTTTCATTCCACCCCATGCTTAGTTGTATGAGTTCACCAAACTGTGAATGTGTAATATTATCAGATCCGCACTTGATGACTAAATGATGGGCATCCGGAGCACTGATTGCCCACTGGATATAAAAATAGTGACATAATATGAAATGTCAGCACATTTTGACCCTCCCAGTTATTACAACTGTAAGCCTAGCAGTGTGACATAGACAAACAATTACTTTCCAAAGGTTACAGTTGATATTTTTTCTGATCTTATCAAGCAAAATGTGTGATGTTGTTTTAGTCTCTCGTGTTACGAAAGCTAATTAAACCACACCTCGGTTTAAACGCTATGTGCTGTGGGCTGGATTGGGTGTCACTCACTCCGATGCTATTGTTCTTTAATGTAACACCATCACTCTGGCTGAGCCAGGAATCCAAACAAACCTCACTGGTCACAAGTGAAGATGAGGGAGTCCTGTTCTGCCAAAGAAGGCTTCAATGTTTCTACATTTATCCATTTGGACTAAGAAGACCGCTGTTTTTCTGCCATTTACCAAAGACTGAAAAAATCTATCCCATTGATATCTCTAAACCACTGGCCAGGTAAGTGAACATGACTGTGGGTTTTAGGGATTCTTTCTGATTAATTGTTGTTGATTAAATCTTGTAGTGACAGAGTTAAAACGGTTTTTATTTAATTAAAATAAACATTCATGTTTGCATTAGTATGCTTTAACTTATGTTAAAACGTGTGTAAACATACCATTCATTTATGAGCCAAGCTGGTTGTGTTAAATTTAGGAAGAAACTGGTAGAAACATCTGTTCTCCTCCTGATTGGTATTGTTATTATCACCAGACCAGTGGGTATAACATTCATGATAAAAAGAAAAGGTTTCACGCCCTCATTTAATCATCCTAGTGTTTCATCCTGCCTTCTTCACCCTCCTTTATTCTGAGTCAGAGCGCCAGCAGCCAGATGGAGCCCAGGTCCTCCCTTAAACCTGGCATCCCTCCGGATTTACATGGCCATTATCACTTTGGTAATGGAGGAGCCATCATATCTGAGTGAGTGTAAAAACATTCTGCGTAGAAATTTAAAATGGAATACATAAACTGCAGCGCCAATAGATTGTTGTTTCACTTTTACAGGCATACCACCAGTCAAAAACGATATTACAATACTGGCAGAAAGAAAAGTAAAGTTTGTCTCAATGACCAGCTGTGAGTAGCCATGATTAATCATAACTATTGTCATTATTAACAAGAATGATAACATTCATTTCATTTCTTTTCTCAGCATACCAAAACCAACTGATGTAAATATGGCGTGAGTGCTTTTTTTTTGCAAAGTTAAAAACTTGCATTCTAGGTTTCTTGTGTCTGCCTCAAAATCATTTCATTTCCTGGTTCCTCTAACAGGGAGAAAATGATAAAGATAGCAACTCCAAAAGAGCATCCCTATTCGTCCCACATCTCCAAGTTTGCAATGTTCCCATCCTTCCGCTCTCCAGATGACCCTAAAATAGGAGTCAGAGCTGCCTCCCAACCATTCCTCAACCCCCTCATCCCAAATAGTGCGCCGGACATCACTCTGCTGAGCAAAACTATAGGTGAGAGGGCATTGTGGAAAAAGGGGAATGATAAAATAGATGTTCTTAGAGAGATTTAAGATGTCCTTATTTCCATGTGCAGGTGGTCCATACAGACACGAGGTCTTGGAGACAACCATGAACACCAGGAAGAAAGCTGTTATGTGGACCGGAGAACACGGCTTCTGCGATGTGAGTAATGAAATATGTGGCTTTACATTATCATTAAGGTTTGACAAATCATCAAATCACAATATTGTTCTGATAATTTTTTAAATGCTCTAACATCTTCCTTCCAGCATACAAAGCCATTGAAGGGAGATTACCAGGTTTTCTACCCAACTCCTCCAAAGACAGTGTTGCCCAACCCTAAACTTCGTGACTGGGATTTGTCGATATCTGAGCGGACAAGCAACATGCTGAAAAATTTGGAGAGGACACACTGGCTCACCTCGTACCAAATGCACCACACAGGTAAAGAAGCCTAAATGTATGTTAATATATTAGGGACTGTACAAACTTGATTTGGGGTGGGGAGTGGGCCTGAATCTTCTATTTCATTTACAGAACTATTCTGTTCTCCGCATGTGGCAAAGTACACTTTTATAAACTGTGACAAACTCTCCTTCTTTTCTGACCGCCACTCCTCCCCAATAATTTCTGTTCAGTCCCTGAGCAAGAAGCTGAAAAATAAGAACACAGAGAAGATGAAAGCCTCTTTGTAATGTAATAATCTAGTAATAGGATATGCATGATTTTAACATTTAAATGATTTAAATCAAATACCGTAATATTGATTTTTTATTTTTCAAAGGATCAGGGCCAGCAAATCCTCTAAAGATAGATGACTTCAAGGACAAAATCTGTGACATTACTGGGATGAATTCACACACTGCACCACTGGTAGAATCCTTGAGAACATTGCACCTTTAACAGCAATAGTGACAGTGTGTAACACTAATCCTATTGAATTCCTTTCCCTACAGAGAGAAAGGTCCTTTCCAATGTTTGTTCCCTCTAAACCCAGAGGAGAATGTAGAAGAAGACAGGGGAGCACCTGCAGTCCTGCTGTGGCTGAACTCCTAAATCTATCTCCAGCTCCAAACCAAGGCATTGCTTCAGATGCTATAAACCAACATAGGCCAAGAGAGATCACAGCTAAGTGTAATGAGGCACCAGATCCAAACCAAATGGATCATAGTCAATCAAAGTACAGCTCTGGCTCCACAGAAGCACGGAGCACTGAGCCGTACCAGGAGGTCCTACACAAACAAAAAAGTGAGAGCAAACGCTCTGCACATAAGAGCAGAGGGAAAGAAAACTGCAAAGTCCAGTTTGATGTAAGTCCAAGGCAAGAATCCGCCTCACAGAGCAGCCAAGAGGCTAACACTGCCCCTATCGCAGGTACAGAGCGACCCCTGGACCTGTACAACCGGCCACTTTCCCAGGAAGAGATGGAGGTCAACAAGAAGAAAAGCCTGATCGAGCTGCATGTAAACGATGAACCAAGTAGTAAAATACAGTATTATAAAGCTGGAAGAAATGTATCTAGCATTAGTCAGTCATCTGTGGCCAAGGATCTGGCAGGTATTGAATCACATGTTGAGTTATCCTTAAGGGCAGCTTCAGAACAGGATAAGCTGGCAAAGGGCAGAGAGCTGCCACACAGTATTTCTAACCCCTGCATCCTGCCGAGGACTCCTGTCATGGCGGGCATTCGCCCAGTGGACAGAGTCGGGACTGTGGGTAGAGAAGGCGCAGCTCTCTGCCTCCTGGACCTTCAAAATTCATTCAGTAAGACGAAGGCCCATCGCAACTTTAACAGCTCCATCACACGTGCTGCTGTGAACCTGAGGGACAATGTAGTCACAGGGAAGAAACATGACTTCTATGGGATCAACTGTTACTACCTGCATGGCTAACCTAATGGACATGAATTCTCACATCCTAGTAAATAATAATAATAATAATAATAATAATAATAATAATAATAATAATAATGATGATTTGAATCTTAAAAGCAAGTGAATACCTAAGATTTAACCGCTACTGAATACTTGATGTTGACATTTAAAGACCACAGAGTTTATAGCATTGCAATATTTGACTTTGAAAATCATCTCTCTGAATTTATGTGCTTGAATTCTACTTGAAATTTCCAGAAGGTCATCTAAAATGGTGAAATAAAAAAATAAAAAATAGATTTTAGATGAATTCAGGTAAAACATTCAAGTGTCTGATATTTAAAAAGTTGCTTAGTTAGTCAAATTCTGATTATTTTCTTTAAACGGTCAAATAAATCAGGTTGCTTAAATTGGATTGGTCAAATCAAGACACCACAATTCAAATTCTAACATCCAGCATTAAGCAATTAAGCCTGGAGGAATCCATCAGACCTCTTATATTCGAGTTTGAATCTTTCATAAGGAATTTGGCAGATTTAAATTTTTAGATCAAAATTTTAGAAACTTGAATATACTTTCTTAAATCTGTGTATTTGAATGTTATATCAGAATTTATAAACCTTGAAAAAAAAATCTGAGAGTAAAACCACATACCGATACATTAAAACTCAAATTCTGATAGATGGTTTTCAAAGTAGAATATTTGAATGCAATAAATTCTGAGATGTTTCAATTTCAACATTACCTAAAACAGTCATGGTTACATTTCACAATAAGATACTCAGTTGCTTCTTGGGCTCAAAAAAAAACAGCTATACATTTTTTTCATAATATCCACACTGAAAAGGTTGGCACAAAAACAGAGTAACAATAAAAGCTTGTAAGATTTCTCATATGCTCACAATAGAATAGTTTGTGATTTTCTTTCTCAAGCAACTTTCCACACTGTTACTTGCTCAATATACTATAGTATATAGCCAATCTGCAGAACATTGTTAATTTGTTCTTAGGTTCTAAGCATTTAATTTGCAATATTCAATAGAGCTCAGGATGAATTATAGAATACCGGTCTTACATAAGGTTCTCATAAGCCACAGCTCATTGAAAGGGGAAAAGGCAGCCTTCAAAGCTCACTTCTGTGAGTTCAGCCTGTGTGGACTCTAGCCTACAGAAGGAATATTCAGCGGCTGTAAATTCATAATGCTTTCCAGATGAATACTTTGGTCTTTACTGTAACCTTTCTAATTTTACAGAGAAAAATACTATTATGAAAATGATTTTTTTCTCTCAAATGTCACACAAAGCTCACAGCAGAACATTATGTTGGCTGTATTATGGAATCCACCTTTCTATATCGTAAGTGCTGCAGTAACCTTCTAGCTCGCCAGTGTTCACACGTAATCTGTTGCAATCAGGCTGACTCTCCGTGAAAGGTTTTTTGTGACAGGGAGTCCTTGAACAGCAAGCCTGCAGCCTTGTGTGATATAACAGCCTTTCATTCAGACTTTCAGAAAAGGAAATGATAATGGCTCTCACAGCAAAATAGACAATTCTCTTACTGATTTGGACAATCCTAAATTGTGATGCTATATCAAAAAAATATAAGGTTGGTGGTGGTAGTGGTGGTGTTGTTTTTGTTGTTGTTGTTGTAATTTTTGTTTGTTTCTTAGTTTTTTGCTATTGTGCAACAAAACCTGCTTTTTGGGCTATAAAAAGAAAAACCTCCACTTATGTCGCATTCAAGGTCACATACATTTGCAAACCTGCATAGTCACTCACTATGCATATGCAAATCTTTTTTTCTCTCAGATTTTTTGTACATTTTTCTCATTATGCCATGAGCACGACTGAAAATCTGTAATTCTACAATATGTCCAGCAGGTGACAGTATATCATAATTTACGGCCTTTACGTTCTGTCATTTATTATTCTGACGTCTTGTCGTTTTGGAGACTTTGACATCATGTTGATTATTTCATTCGGTTAGTAAAAACAAAAAAGAGTAATTTCCCTTCTTATCTACAAGTGGAAACAATAATCTAAAATGGAAATATATCTGCAATTAATTACAATAATTTAAAAGACCAGAATTAAATGCCTCACTTGCAAAGTGATGAGTTTGACCGTGTGTCCTTGCTTTTGGGGTCATCCTCAATACGTCACGGAAAAATATGCTGTCAACGATACAACGCCCGCCCCTTTAAGGGGACGCTGAGCTCTGTCCTACATTTCAATTGGAGGTGGCATCAGTCAGTTACGCACTGTGGTGCCCTCCTCCATATAGCAGTGGAGAAATTAATGCTTCTCAGAGCGTGGCTGGACGGTGCGTGTCTGTACATGTCAGACTGGAGACGGCAGGCTGTCTGTTTGACGCTGGCATTTGAGTATCTCTTCATTGGCTGCGTTCTCTCATTTGGATTCAGATAAACCGACTGTTTCCAACATCTCTGTCAGTCCTCATCACCTGGAATTCACATCTGTTACTCTGTCAAGGTGAGTGCGGTTTTTTCTTTGGCAAGTAAAATTGAGTTGTCTTTTGCTAGATAATTTAATTATTTGGAAATCATGTCAGTTGAAGAAGTCTTTTAAAAGTTCATTCCTGCTTTCTTTGAGGCAGCATGTAACTGAAACATTTCATAGCAGTGAGAGAGTGCTTTAACATTTCACGAAGAGTGCTCCCTTGTAAAGCTTCAAAGTTTAACATGCCTAATGTAAACTAGGCTACATTTACTACCACATTACTTTAAACTCTGACGTTAACTCTCCTGTTGGGTTTCCCCAAACAGTCGAGCTTTTGCAATGTTCCTGTTATGATCATGACATGTGATTCATACAGTAAACACCAATAGATTATTTTAGTCTCCATGGTAACTCTGATCCCCCTTCCTTTTTTCTAGACAAGTAAAAACAAGTTGTGGGGGATCAACTGTTAACTGTTAACATATAAATCAATAGTATAACAGTAGCAAGCTATCAGTATAACCTAGGCACAAGCCAACAGTGTGAATAATATGCCTGTGTGTATGAGTGGCTGTACCTCTCATGCTGAGTGGATGTAGGTGTGTGTAAAAGTGGGCGCAGATAGGATCCATTTTCAGATTTAATCGGGGCTAGAGCTCATCATCTCATACTCACTACACAGTGTTTGGAGCAAAAACATGAATATGGAGGATTGTACAACTATTTCAGTTACCATGCAGATGGCGTAAAAGAATATATGCCAGTTATCAGCACACTTCCAGATAATTACAGTTCTGTGTAAATCCACCAAAATAATAGTGATTCTCATGCTAAATAATGTTGGGTTTGTGCCAAAGCGTTCCAGTTAAATGTCTATGTCAATCATAAATAATTTGGTTGAGTAAAAGGTGTTTTGTTTGGTACTGTGGCTCACTTACAGTGTGGCTATAATTTTAGGACTAACTGGCTTACTTTAGCTCTTTTGGGTGTTGTGTCAACAGTGCAACAGAGGAGGCTTTTCTGGGGCTGTGTGTGTTGGAACATGTGTGAGGCTCAATAGGGGCCATTGGAGTAAAGACATGGAGTAAAGATGGTGGATGGGGCGCACATCCTGCCACAGATTGGTTTACAGGTGAAGGACAAAATCACAAACAGTGGAAAAAGTTTCAAAAACTGGGCTCTGCTTTTTGAAATACTCGTTTAATAAACACTTGGGAGACGGTTAAATTCAGCATTTGTACTACTTCTCTTCTTCCTCTGTCACAGCTGTGTTCACCGGGCTCAGTGGATTGTTTGTTGCCCAATGTTATTCTTGCAGCTTCTAAGGTTTTTCGTTCCTAACACACCCAAATCAGTGATTGCAGTCAAACACAGGGAGCCTGTGAGGGAGAAGATCACTAGAATTTGTGGAATGCGGCAGCACGAAAGAAAAAACTATGTGTCTGTGCAAGACGTGTATTTAAAACAGTAGTGGGATATTGCATTGCATGAGGTCACCTCCATGGTAATTTCAGCTTTCCCTTGACATGGAGCTGAATCTTTAAATATATGTGCACAACCTATAATCTATTCAGTCATCAAGTTATATTGTAACCTGTGTAGCAATGATCCAGGGTCTGCACTAAAAAGATAATATGAATGAATATCCACTAAACAACAAGTGAATAATGCAGAAAGTGGTTGTATAGGACCAGGAGAACAGCTGTTGTGAGCATCTTGTACATGTGGCCAGGGGTAGCATATTTTTGCATGGGCAGGCCTCTATAAATAATCCATGTGGTTTCACATGTAAAAAGGCAGGTGTGGTTTGAGGCAATAGAGAAATGAAAGTAGTGGACCACCGTTTGTTAATGACCAAAGCTGTTTGTACCAAATAGTAGCACAGACAAAAGACATGAAATAATAATATATTAGAGTTTCACTTTATTAAATGAATAAGATCATCAGTAACTGTCTTGACATTACATCATTGTGTCTGTCTGTTTTCTAGTCAAAGTGATTTGGACTATTTCATTGGTGACATGTTTTCTAATGGTTGCTGCTCTTGTCTTCAGCCTCCTCCAGGCTGAAGGAAGCTGGAAGGCTGGTTTCATAACTCTCTAAGAGTTCGCCAGATATCAGCATGAAATTTTAATGAGGACTGCACTCGATACTCAATAAAGATTCTGATGATGTCATTGTCAGATTTTGACCAGTGGTCCATCAATTCACATTCTGCCTTAACAGGATCAGCTACATTTCACCCCTGCTTCTTTTCACAACAGTAGCAGTATCATATTTCATTGAGCGAGACAGACAGTTTCATCCTCACTGATTAAAAACCAGAGCCGTGTGAGTTTTAAACATTTAGATGTAATAACGTTGTGCACCTTAAAACAATGTTAGTCCAGACACTTTCAGGGGTCTTGGTCCTTTTGGTTCATCCAGCCATTGCATCCCTGGTCAGCAGCTGGGCTGTGTTTAGGGTCAGAGATTCTAGAGAATGTACATTTCGTGCAGTGTGTGATAGATGGCTCTTGGGATGGCAATGTTAGTCCGTCCACCATTGTTGGCCATAACTCCAGAATTAATACGCTAATTATATATTTTATATCCAATTTTTTTCATCATAATGTTCCGCAAAAATACTTCTCTGGCCATTATTCAACGACATAACTCAGGAACAGAAGGGGAGATGGGCATATTTCACATTTGATCAAATACTGAATTGGTTACACTAAAACTGTGATGATTGTATTGATCTTCTGCCGGGTTGAAGATGTGTGTGAAGCATCCCCGTTTTAGAATTTGTAGCTTCTTTGCAGCAACATCCATATCTGAAGCATTGTCTTCTGTAAAGGCTACAACTTTGTGTTCTGTCCTGTTCCTCCGGGAGTCCACCACTTCCTTTTTGTCATAAGATACACAATTCGTTTTATTACACTCATAATATATGTAGTCTTTACTACATATATTATATAAGTGTGAACAGACATGGATGTAAACTGCAACTTTGGTTGGCAGAGGCATACAACCATGATGCAGTAATTCTAAGATGATTCAGTCAATAAAATCAAGCCAGAAATAAATGGTGTTGTTTCTATTGTTAGGATAGTGAAAATGTCACTGTGGGGTTATACATTGTTCATACTTTGCAATAAATTAGGTCAATAAAACTCAACTACAAAAAGAAAAGGCAGGCTTAAAAGATCTGTGGGTGAGGCGTGATCACACGAAAATGTTTGTCCTTTAAAAAACACAACTGCAGTCTAACCACAAAAACACAAGCTTATCAGCTATAGTTTGAGTCAGTTTCTGGTGCTGTGATTGTCTATCTTCTATGATATACTATAACAGAGAGGGAGTCATGCTGTGAGCTAATCCATACTCCAGTCCAGAGTTTAGGAATGAAGTAAATCTCTCAAGATGTGGTAACTTTTCTCAGTCGGACAGTTTATCTCTCTGTCCATAAATACTGTAGAAGGTAATGGAAGACGATGCCATATCTAAATATATCTGCACAAGAAGGATTTAGAGATTGCTTGTGGCAGTGCAGATGTTTGTTCCAGTTTTTGTGATACCTTTTTTAGGCCTATTTTTTCTCCAGTACCACCTCGATGTCATCATCCTCTATTCTAGGTCAAGACCTCTGGATTAATATGAGAATAGATGTAGAGTTGCTGCTGATGGATCCTAATCAGAGCAGCGGTTGAGTGGTAAGCACTGTAATCTTTAATTTGGGAAAGCAACGGCTGTATCGTGCTGTCACGCAAGTTGCTGCATGTGACACATCGAGAAGAGCACTTTGAACATTTATGTTTTTCCCCACTCTTTTGTCAGTGAGTGTTGAGCTAAGCTGCGACTATACTCTCCTTATGAGCTGGTGTTGAGTTATGAGGCTGTCAGGCTCCCCCACACTGTGTCTATAACAAAAGAGAGGACCTCTGCCACACTCGGGGCAGATAAGAGACAGAAATAGTGATGGGGGTGTGTGTGTGTGTGTGTGTGTGTTACGGGAGAGAGCGCATTGAGGATGTGGTTGATTAACAGGATGTGTTTGTGAGTGTTTAATGCAAGCCTGTCATATGTCAGAGAGAGGCAGTACACATGAATGAAAAGACGTCTTGTGCTGCAGGAAGTTATCAAGGAGGGACTTTATCTGTCTCTTTCTCATTATTACAACCATAACTCTGCATGCATTTTCTCTTGGGGTGAACATGATGAGTAAGTTCACCTCACAAAAAATGTTGCAGATAGCGAAGACAGGCGTGCATGCTTTTAGCTTAGCAGCGTGAGCCTGGTTTTTGGAGTGGCTCCTTCTGGCCCTGGCAACCTTTCACCACGACGCCTTTGAACACATCAGGGGCATGCTTTGCCATCTGTGTGTTTCTTTCAGAGAAGGAGTGGCCTCACACGCAGACGTGGGCTGGCAAACGTTACCCTGCTGGGTCCAGAGATGTACTAATGAATAATAGATCTCATGGTGGAGTTATGCCAGTTTTGTCTCTCTGTTAATTCTCTGTGCTAATGGCTTGCTGGATGCTGCCGTGCTGACATGTGATAGATGAATATATATGTTTAAAGAAAGAAATACTTTTACTTTGACTCTGTGATTACCTGATTCTGCAGATGGATTTCAGAAGAGTACTTTTTTTTTGTTTCCCCTAGTCCTAGTTACACTTTCAGGTATTTTTGGGGAAGGATAGGCCTACGGGCCGCAGTAATGACTGGAGTAAGCAAATTAATTACTGCGCTAGATAAAAGTGACAGTTTTTCACAGGGAGGAAAAAAACGAAACTTTCAGGATGTGTGAAACTGCCCGTGTTCTACTCACCACTCTTCAGACTTGGATTCAGTCAGCAGTGTTACTTCTGCTTTTCGACTGAATGCAGCCTGTTGAAGGGCCTTTTCTGAAACTCTAATCACATCAGTTTTGATTGTCACAACAATGCGTTGTCTGCCTTCCAGTTGATTTTTCCCCTCAGAGACATTACATCAGCTTGATGCTGCGCTTAACGTAAAGAAATATGGAATGGTATTAAATCACAGCACTGTCTCTATGCCACACATTATTTCACGGTAGCCATAGTGACCAGAGAATATTGTTTTCTGCTAATTTCTGATCCCACCCTTTCCTTCGCTCCTTTTATGTCAGGGTTTATCTTTCCCTTCCAAGAAATAGTTAGTTCACATAATGAAATAACAAAGAATAAGTGGCATCATCCCAGCAGGGTAATGCACCGATGTAATAACATTAAAGTGGTAACTTTTAGACGCAGCAAATGAGAGCCCAGCACGTCTCCTTTGGTGGGTAGCAGCTATCAGAAAATGTTCTTAATGACTGCTTCAAAGCAAACGGGAAGAATAATCAGTGTGCTCATAACAAACCAGCTTCTGATGCAGAGAAAGATTAAAGGCAATCAAAATTAAGCAAGGTGTTCTGATTTGGGTTTATGGGTGGCAGCATTAGAGGAAAGGGAAATGTCTCTCCTCTCCAGAGTTACCAGAGTTTGCTTTGTCGTTAAAGAGCTTTGTATTGAGAGGAATGATCTGTCAGAGAATGGCTGGTAGACTGTAGAGTTAAGGTGGTTACCACAACACCATTAGGTGTTTGGTAAATGCAGAGGCCATTTGTTTTGTCAAGTTTGTGCTGACTGTTCCAGAGCTGGAAAGACCAGAGAGAAGCTTCAAGCTTTTTTTTTTGTCTTTTTGAGCAATTTTAAATCAACATTGATTTTCTTCTATTTAGATCATTCTGTTTCATCAAACCAGCCTGTCACACATTAAAGAAAATCTAATTGGATTTAGTCCAAACTGAAAAGCCATTCTTTTAATCTAATGAAACAAAAAGGATTTTCTTTTTTCTTTTAAGTCTTTCCCGCAGCTTTGTTTGTTTTATGCATAAACAGTGGCTATTTTATAAACAAAGGCTTCATAAACATAAGGAGCACCTGCTTTTCAGGGGCTGGAATTGGAATATAATTTGACTCTCACAGCTGAGTTTTGCAAAGTAAATGTTATTTAAAAGATTTGGAAACCTTTATCTAAATATAATCTTATAGTCTTGGTGAAAGTCATTATTCTATCTATATTACCATCCTACCTCTGGAGTAGCTTCAGGTACACTTTTGCTCCCTTGTCATTGCTGAACGCCAGCAGTATTGTGTCTCTCCTAAAATGAGTTTCACTACTTTCACTTCATATTAGGAGTATGTTTCAGAGTCCTTTCCAACCCAACTCCTTTAAATTACTGTGGTGCATCAGTGTTTCTTGTGCAAACATGACTCGATTTCCTAAGAAAGCTGCACCAAAGGGGGTTCAACCATATGACGTTTATTCTGGTCATATCCTAATGATGCCTGAAAGCCTGTTGGGCTTGTACATCCTTAGGCAGACTCTGGAGAAAGTGGAAGGACAGTGGAACATCTGCAACATGAACTGCAGAATGTAATAGAGGGCTTTCAGCTTCTGCCAATCTAGTTAGTGAATCTTAAAAGGATATTAAGCCATCTATAACTTCAACCGAGATCTAATAGCTGACCAAGGATTTGTTGACAGTTGACAGAACGCCTAAAGGCTCTGACACACCAACCCGATTATCGGCCGTCGGACAGTCTGGCGAGGTCGGTGATTTGAGTCTGTTCGGTGTGTTCCGAGCCGTCGGCGACAATACAGATTAGCGCCACCTGCTGTTTTACGTATTACATCTCGCGCACTTGCAGAACATACGCTCAAGTCGGCGTCGCTTCGGTGTGTTCAGAGGCACTTTTTTGAGAGACGGGATCCAACTGATCAGTCCGACTGCGTTTTCTGCCGACGGTCGGCCGTCGGGTTGGTGTGTCAGAGCCTTTAAAGTAACGTAATTAGGCATAATATTTTTAAAATGCAGAAATCTCAGCAGCTAGTGACACGTTTTGTAAAGCACCTGCAGACATTTGTAGTTATTTTGTGCAACTGGACAACATGAGTTTTATTTATACTATATAGAAATATATTAAAAAAATGCAATGCACAGTAGTGCTAAATGCTGTTTCTGGCAACATGCTCACAATGACAATGATAACATGCTGGTGTTTAGCGGGTAAAATGTCTACCATGGTCATCATCTTAGTTTAGTAGTTTAGTTTAGCGCTAAAGACAGTGGCGTTTGATGCTGATGGGAATGTCATTAGTTTTGAAGGTATTGGACAATTAAATTGACTTGCTGGTAGCATTAGATTAAAAGTCAGGTGATCACCAAAGTGATTACAATTCGTCCTGAATGAGACACGATTGTCTGTATCAAATACCATGGCACCTATCCAGTAGTTTACCACAAATGTCAACCTCATGGTGGCGCTAGAGGAGAAGTCAGTGGATCACCAAAGTCATCATAAACAATCCAGTGTTTTTAAGATCCGACCAAGATGCCAACACTGCCATCTCTAGAGCCTTCAAAAATGTAGGCTAATATTTGCCCGCTGTGATACTTTGATACTGCTTCCCCAGAGAAGTTGAAACTTTTTCTCTGCAGTCCCGCGGTCAGATGGAGGTTCTCCAATAAGATGACGATTCTGCTAAGTGAGGAAAACAGGACAGCCAGTATGAGTTTGAAACTCCTGCTAGTTACACATCTGTCTCCTCCAGGTGTCATGCTGGTTTCTCATCATAGAACAGTTGTGGGTTTTACCCACCCACACTTTACTGGAATATTCAAGAGATGTCTGTTACATCTCCACAGAACTTATTATTTTGTGTAAGAGATACTTTGAAAAGAACATCTGCTTGTATATCTGTTCATTTGACAAAGAGATTACAGGGTAAAGTATGACCTGCGAACTAATGATTTACATGAGTGCTTATATTATACTCTAAATAGACTGAACTCCAGTTAGCATGTCACTCAGAGAAATTATAGCTTTACTGTAATACGCAGGGAGTCTGAAGAGATGTATAATGATGCCACATCCTCTGATATTTCTCTGTATTTTAATTTTAAAATTGTTTCCAATCCAGAAAATATAAAGGGCACAGTGACATGGTCTAAATGGTTGCTGAGATATAACATCATACCACGTAAAAAATGGGTCCCAGCATAAGATATTAAAGAATTTATATGTGAATACTAGAGAGTATACTTTATACTTGACAAGTATTCAGTTGTTGTCCACTTAAACTTGGTATACCAATTTACTCAATGTAATGAATTTGACTTTTTCCTATATGTTGCTGTATCATGTTATGGATTTTGTCCACACTGCCTGCTAGATATGGATTTAATGGAATACATGAATCAAAATCATTCTTTGTAAAGGTCAGCATGATCTTCATCACAAAGGACTCCTTTATTCAAATAAAGCAGTCAGCAGTTGGTGTACAGCATGATAAAGCTCTGTATTTTGTATTGCTTTTTATTTTATTGTTACCAAACCTCCGTGAGATTACTTCTCCTTATCCCCAAAACATTATTTGTAAATATTTGTGTTCATGTACAGTTTATGCACTGCATAAACAATATGTCCATGTGTCTTTTTGTGTTCATGCATTCATAAATGTAAGGGAGGCCGTCTTGATGACAGTGAAACTTTCCCCTGGTTCATGTTTATCTTTTGTCCTCAGTAGCTGTCAGTGTTCATGTGATCCCCCCTGTTTCTTCGACCACTGGACAAACACATTCAGCACTCACTGCCTGTCAGCGTCCCTCTTTTCACCAAGCTGTGGTGTCAGGCATGACTTTTCTGCTCATTAGCATGAGCCACAACCGCTAATGTGAGACTTACACTGTCTTCATGTTAGACTACGCTGATTCTTTTCTCATATCCTCATATGTGTTTCCTTCAGTCTGTAAACAACAGCAACAACTGCCAAGTGAAGTAAAAATTCATACTAACAGTAAACCCCAGCCCCTACATCACTGCTCCTCTGTAATCTAATACAGTTTTATTGCAATCACGTACTGCATTTCTTCATTGCCATCATAGAGCATGTGCTCTTTAGTGAAAAAGGGTAATTACTTGAGGGGTGACGTCTAATACTGCTCTCGCCTCGATGAAAGCCTGAGAAGTGGTGTTGTTGTATCAGATGAAAGGGTGCCCTCATGGTGTGACGGTGTGACAGAACTGTGCATGCATAGCTGGTGTGATCAGTGGAAAGTGGATGAAATAATCATAGGAGATAGATGGATAGATGGATAGATGGATGGATGGATAGATAGATAGATAGATAGATAGATAGATAGATAGATAGATAGATAGATAGATAGATAGATAGATAGATAGATAGACAGACAGACAGACAGACAGACAGACAGACAGACATTTAACGTGTCTCATCAATCATGGTCGGTAGCTCAGTTTGCGTCTGGGGGCCTCTTTTTGTTTGTCCTGCCACTTTGATCCATTGTTGTGGTTGCATTTTGGTTGTTGAGCTCCATCAGACAGAGCAGTGGTGTAGGCTCGGCCGAAGCACGGAGGTTTCAAATGACTACGGTTTTGTCTGTCCAACACGAGAGGCTGTGGCCATTATGCAGCACAAAGCTTGCAGATGCAGAGCAGGTAAAGTGATTAACCTTGCTAGGGCTTCAAAGTGGTTGTCAACACGTGGCGTGTCTGATTCAGTCCGACACTGTTATGATCGTCTAGAAAATCTATTTATTACACCTTAAAAACACTGGGTCACAAACCCAGTTTCAGGTTATGTGGGCTTTGGGTATTTCTATTAAGTTTTCTAATGCAGAAGAAAAATTACCCAAATATTGAATTATTATTATTTGGGTCCTTCCTGTTATGCAGCAACATATATATATTTCCATGAATTACTTCATATATGCTTTAAAATGTGTCAAATATTTATAACATGGTTTTAATTATAGATTAAGGTCTTTATCATATAAATGCAGAATAATGCACATTAGAAACAATTTTTTCTTTTTTTTTGTACATATGCTCAATTTTGTCCCCAATGCATAATAATCAACTTCTACTATAAGCCGTAAAATTCTCAAATTCTCAAAAAAGTCTTTAAATAAATACTTGTTAGTTCAGCCCAACACTGAATATCAGTTTGATAATTTTATAGCATGCATGCATTTGCCATATCGTTATAAATTTTCATATGGGAAAAACATCCTTAAGAAGCCTTAACCCAAACTATGAAAAAAACAGACACTACAGTAATAAAAAGAAAAGAAATTCAGACCAAAATTTAATCCTGGCGTTGTCTCTCAGACTGAATCTCACAGATGTTCATTTAATGCAGCAGTGATCTCAAACCTAATAGTCCACAAACTTCTCAGTAAAACGTCTTCAGTAAAGCTAAACTAATGTCCTGCTTGTTCCCACATGGATCAACATGATTTACACATCATGCCTGCTTGTTTATCAGCTGTGACAAACTGCCACTCACAGTGCATTAGCTAAATGTGTCTCTATATGCTGACTGGTATACCAGGCACATCACGTTAATTAGTCTGTGTGAAGTGTGGCAGTTGACTGAGGGTTGCCACAGTTATTTTCACATTCTGTTGACGTGATAATATTACATTCCACTGCATCTTTACATGTGATGCTTGCCTTTTATTCCCTCGTCACTGAGTTGTGATGGAGATCAGCTACTAAAATACTGAACCATGAGTATTTTCAATAGTATACTACTTTATACTTAATTTCAGAGGGAAACGCTGTTTTACTCCACTATGTTTATCTGATGGCTGTAGGTACTTTGCAGAATAAGCTTTTAGATGATTTGAACAGCTGCTTACACATTAATGCATCAGTAATAATATAATACAATATATAGAGAATAGTGTAGCTGAAACTGGTGTCTATTTTTTCAATTAATCAAATAATTGTTTAGTCTGTAAAAATGTCATAAAATAGTGGGGGAAAATCCATTACAGAGCATTAGGTGACATCTTCAAGTATTTGTTTGTTCCAACCAGCATTACGTTTTGTGATAATAGTTCAATAGTTTTCCTTAAGTAACTATCTGAAGAAATGTTGCATGTACTGAGTACTTTTACAGTGCGGTTTTGCTACTTTTACTTTGGGTCTGTCTACATCTTCCAACACTGCTGTAGGTACTAGTGTTTGCTTCAGATTCATATGATCCTTAAACGCTTACAATCCATCACTCTTTGTAAGGGTAACATTTGAATTATTCAAAAATGCGGTCTCATCTCTGTGCAGACCAATTTATGTCCTCCAGTCTGTCTGTCAATTGTGTTCGCTTATGATGAGAACCCTTCTGTGCAGCTTTTCTTATTACATCCCATATTCTGCTCTAAATAACCTAATGCATTTTTCAGTGAGACAGAGCTAAAAGCCTTTTAAATGGCTCGCCTCTTAAAGCCATCTTTCTCTCCACCCTCTCTCCTCCTGACCCCATCTCCACCCCTTCTGCTCTCAGTAAAGGGAATGTTCCTGGTACTCCAGCCTTAGCGTGCACTGGCCAGTCTGCAGCAAGATGGGCTCAGAGGAGCACAGTTCAGCCATGTCGCAGAAGATGTCACGCAGCAACAGCAGCTCCTCGTCCAAACTCGACAGCCGCCAGGTAACGCACAACAGCGATGACACTGTAGGAGTCAAAAGTTTGAAGCATTTGCTTCTCCACATTCTTTTTTTCCTGATTGTTCACTTTGTGTATTATGTAACTGCCAGTCCTTAGGGATTTATCTTTGTTATGGGAGGAGAATGATCTGACAGTAAATGCCTTAACCATACAAACTTCTGCTAATAGGCCCTGCAGTCTTCTCATATGTTCTTGCAAGGCTCTAATTGGCTCTTAATAAATGCAAGCTGGAGGAGACAGGCTCATCTGAGTCTCTATTTGCATTTTATATCTTCAACAGCAAGGACCCAATGCTGCCAACTTGAGAAAGAGTTTTTCCCTGCCTCAGTCTCAGACCTTTAAAGGCCTCTGAAGTTCTAAAATGCAAAATTGCAACAATTCCCTCGAAAGTATAGTTCTCTCACACACATAATAGTGAAGATAATAGCACCATGTACAAACTGTTGTTGCATTTGCCCTAAGTGTTTATCTGCAGGCAGCAGACTCATACATTTTTAATTACACACAACAGCTTTGGAAATGAAATCCTGCCCACAGAATACACAGACACTAGTGGCCCATCACTTTAGAGTAACAACAAATACAGGGACTGAAAAAGAGTTTTAAATGTCCTATGACATGGTGCTCTTTGGATGCTTTTATATAGACCTTAGTGGTCCCCTAATACTGTATCTGAAGTCTCTTTCCCGAAATTCAGCTTGGTGCAGAATTACAGCCACTAGAGCCAGTCCCACAATGAGCTTTCCTTAGGATGTGCCATTTCTGTGTCTGTAGTTATTGAGGAGGAGAGAGGGGAGGGCAAGGTGGAGGGTGGGGGTGTGGCCTTGACCAACTGCAACTTTGCTCGTTTGAAAGCCATGATGTCTCTCTCTCATGGGTGGGCCAAATTCTCTGGGCGGGCAAAGCAGAGAAAGGGGAGGTAATCTTGCTCCTTATGAATCCTCAAGATTCCAGATCGGCCCATCTGAGCTTTCATTTTCTCAAAGGCGGAGCAGGATACCCAGGGCTCATTTTACACCTATTGCCATTTCTAGCCACTGGGAGACCATAGGCAAGCTGGGGGAACGCATATTAATGTTAAAAAAAAACTCATAAAGTAAAATTTTCATGCCATGGGACCTTTAATTAAATTAATAAGTAAATATTGACTCAAATGGCTGTTTTAAACCTCATAAGCCTGAGATGTGATTGGATGTAAGTTTCAGATCATCCATAAAATTGAATTAACATTTCCTCAAAGAAAATCTAAGTTGTATTTGTGGTTTTGGGGTTGTTTTCTCACTCAAATGTGTAAATTTGAGGATTATGTTCAAATTATAAGAACAAAAAAATCACTTCAAATCTTTCAATTTCTGCTGAGCAGTTGGTCAGTGCATTAGAAGAATAGTTCAACTTTTTGCAATATGAGAGTGGCATCAATCTTCTCATCTAAATCTCTCAGCAAGAGAGCAAATTTCCCAAAATGAACATGGGTGATAGTTATGGTTAGTAATGTAGGTTAATGTTTTGGTTTTGCAAGGACATGGCTCCTTCCTCACACACAATGGTTTTAAAGCTGCAGCAGGACATACGCTGTGATGGACAACTTTGGAAACATTCTTGATTTACAATGTTCTTATGTTGAGAGCTCTCCCTCTAGCATGTCATGTCTTCTTCAGTCATATTTATACGTTATCTCTGAAAGTCTCCCTTGACCTTGAAGGAAAATGCCCAGGCAGTGTGTGACATGAATCACTGTGTGACTGTGTCAGTGGGAGCTGTGACGAGCGCTCAGGGAGAGTGAAAGAACAATCCACAAGCTACACCCTCTCCATCCCCAAACCCCTACAGACAGCCACGCCTCCAGCAGTCAGCCTCTCTGACTGATGCAGTTTTAAGCCAGCAATATTATACACTGGAACATTCAGGGACAACAAACACATTCACCTCAAATCTCTGCCAAGAACCCAAAGTCTCTCTGGATAGCTGTATTATGAACGTAATTTGTGCTTGAGTTTTTGTCCAACTTGGATAAATGTATTAAGTTTAGGATATAAGCATACAATATTTTGTTCCTGCAACAGTACCCAAATATGTTCTATTTATGATATCGAACAGAGAAATGCAGCAAAGCATCATGTTTGGATAGCTGGAACCAGTGAATGTTTTGCATTTATGCTCTATAAATGACTCAATGAGCAATTCAGCATTGCACCTACCTGAAGTTGGAGAGTAACAAGATTCATTTTTTTAAATGGTCAAGGGTACATCCTGTTGACCTCATGTTTAAGATGCTAACCATATAACCACAATGTTCCTGGTGTGATTCCAGCTGGGGACCTCTATCTCAACCTCTTTCCTCTCTATTCACTGTCAAACTGTCAATAAAGACAAAAATAACAAAAGAAAATTAAAAATTGAAGCAGCACAGAATATTCTGACTTTGATTCCCCAATATGGGTCAAGCTAAAAAAAAAAACAGCATCCTAGATTTACCTCAGTGCAACTCAATAGTGTTTTTTATTTGACCCTCCCAGGTTCCATGATGGCACCACATTTTTTCCAATGAAAGTTGTCCATTGGGCGCATACACTGAAAAAGCATTCAGATGCAAAGTTGGTTGACTTCCTGGTGGCTGTTGCTCTTTTTCTAGTGATTGTGAATGGAGAAAACGTATTTTTGAGCATGTGTGCATCATGTGATACTGCAATACCGAGCGTGGCCACTATGTCAAAATCGCCCCACAGCCCAGCGCTGCACCTGGGGGCCTGTCCTACCTTATTAAATGTCCCTGCCTTTCCTAGCTACACGCCCCCAGTTTCTGTTAAACATGTATAACCTCCCAGCCCAAGCCAAGATAACCCTGACGACATCCTCAGGGGTTATTTTTCAGTGATGCAATATTCTCTGTGTCAACGAAGATGTTACAAACCCCTCTGTTTATGCTGCCTTCCTAGAATCCTCACCACTGAAGTACATGACAGAGCTATCTGGATTAGTCTATGATGAAATATCACCTTAATCTCTGTATTTGCAGGGGGATTTGGATTTCAGCGTTCTAATCTCAGTCAGGAAATTATTATTGTGAAGAGTTGAGATTAGACAGGTAAGCTAATTTTGTAAATGGGACCATGAGGTGAAAGTAATGTGTAAAGTCGTGGACACCAAACCTCATAGGTCTGAATTTTCCCTACAGTAAGTCAGTCTTCTCCCACTCCCACAGCTTACCACTGACATTACATTGAACACACTATATGTTTTTGATTTAGGCATTGACTCTGTTTTGTCGTTAGTTTTATGTTACCAAAGCTTACTGCAACTTTGATCTGCATGTGTGTGCACAAGAGTGTCTGCTAATGGGTATCTATCATCTCAGAGTTCTAACCATCTGTGCCCACAGGACAGCTGGGAAATAGTGGAGGGTCTGCGTGGAGGCTTCAGCAATGTCCTGGAGCCCCAGAAACAGGAGGGCTACATGTTAAAGAGGAGGAAGTGGCCCATGAAGGGCTGGCATAAGGTATAATCAACCACCTCTGAGGTCCTTAAATGACCCACATTACCTCGCACTTATCATCTCTTAGAGTGACATATTTACATGTAGAGATGGTCCGATACCATTTTTTGCTTCCCGATACCGATTCCGATACCTAAAATTGCGTATCGGCTGATACCGAGTACCAATCCGATACCAGTGTGTCATATATTTTATTATGTTTTAACAACTGTATACTACTATCCCTGTATGGGTGTGATATAATTTCTATCTTTGTTGTCGGTCTGGCTCAGGTTAAACTCTTTGTGAAACATGAACAAACACAAACAATGAATGCCACAGAACTTTCTTTTACTATCCAGTTTGACAGTCAGTTATAACGGAAAAAGATCATAAATAAACTACATTACCGTAGATTTTCTTTAGGGCTTTATTACGTGGTATCGGATCGGTACATAAACTCCAGTACTTCCCGATACCGATACCAGCGTTTTAGGCAGTATATATAACATCTCTATTTACATGTACTTGACAACTGAATGTCATTTCCATTTCCCAGTTTTACCCAGGATCCTTTTCCAAAAAATCTGCTGAGATGACTCATTTGTGTTTTAAACTAATTGATTTCTCCCTCAGAGGAGTCACATGTGACCTGGGTCAGTGACTGTTTACGCTCTGTCTAAAAGCTTTCACTGGGATGATACTACCTAGCTGCATTAGCTGATGGCATGTAGGTTAATAGAGCTGTATACATTTAGTATTGACTTACAGTCAGAGCATTTAAGGTCTTTGTGCTTTCAACAGAGCACCAAGAGTCACATTAAAAAGAGAGTGGAGGAGAAAGATGGCAAAATGAGGGAAAGAGTAAAGGCAGACAAGATGCAAGGCAAGAGCCTGGGATGACAAACATTTCACTGCAGAGACATTAACAACATTCATTAACAAAAGGCAGACTCTGTCATCATCATAGAGTCATGACAGTGATTTCAGACTTGCTGTCAGGGATATTTCATATCATCCTGGCTGCATCTCATTCGCTCATTGTCCTCCCTTCTCCCTACAGAGATATTTCTTCCTGGACAAGGGCATCCTGAAGTATGGCAAGTGCAGTGCAGATGTGAGTACAAAAGCCTGCTGGCTGCATACTATGTGGTTGCAGAAGATGACAAAGGACACTTTGTGTCTTGTTGTACTGCTGGCTGTCTTTCCCAGAATATCTATATGTGCCTGTAGACACAAAAGGCCCTCATTCCCTCAAAATGTCATTGTCATCGATAGGAATCACACCGTGCACTTTACCTGCCAATCTCACATAATTATGTATCAGCCATGCAGAGGCTCTGCTTGGCCAGGGCGGCCAGAGCCAATAAAAGAATATAAGGATAATAGTGACTTTAAAACTGAAAAGCATCCAGTTGCATTTGTATTAAGTCAAGTCCAAAATATTCATAACACTGTGTGTTGACTTTGCCTTGCAGATTGAGAAAGGGAAACTGCATGGCTGCATTGATGTGGGTCTCTCAGTCATGGCCATTAAGAAGAAAGCCAAGTGCATCGATCTTGATGCTGAGGAAAACATCTATCACCTGAAGGTAAACCACAAGGCTAATGAATGTAAAGTATTCCCTACAGATTTATAGAAAGTGATGTAAAACATGGATTATTCAGATTATTCCCCTTTGATTCCTGGAACAGATGCTAACATTAAAAATACTTTAGAATGACAGAACATGTGTTGTATGTGGGTGAGGGAGAATTACAGTACCTGTGTGTGTTTTCTCACCTTCACGCCTTTGTCACCTTACTTGTCCTTGAGTTGATTTCTGATATCTGCTCTGCAGATTAAGTCACAGGAGCTGTTTGATGAATGGGTTTCCAAGCTGCGTCACCATCGGCTCTATCGGCAAAATGAGATTGCCATGTACCCTACTGAGAAGTCCTTCTACTATCCCCACTACCCCTCCCCCAACTCTCCGAGCATGGCGGAGACTGCCTCTATCAGAAAGGTATACCGGTGCACACTGTTACTGGAAACGTTGTGGTCTATTTAAGATAGTAATTCACTAAATGCTTTCAGCTCTGCTTCTATGCAAATTGTTATTGGACTGACCTTTGGGTTTGTTTGCTCTTTCAGTGCATGTCTATACGAAGGCAGTCCACGGTGCATTCTGCAGGAGCCTTCCCTTTAAGCTGCAACAGCCAGGCCAAAGTAGCTGCCTGGCTCCAGTCGTCTGACGACATGGACAAGTGCTCCAAAGGTGAGGCAGTAGAATTGACTCTCGTGATTTCAAGAAGTTTCTCCACACTCAGTAGTATTCTAAAGCACTTCTTAATACCATTTTATGTGACTTCCCTCCTGCCTCTTGGTTTCTAAGCAAGATGATAAAATGTAAAGATCTGATTTGGCTGAGAGTTAAGAACCATTGGTTACATTTTATTGTTATTTCCATCCACTTATTTAGTGTGCCTGAAGGTTTGTGATCTATTTAGAGCCTCCTATTACAGTACAGTTGCCATTGAGATTAAAAGAGGCAGGTGATCTAACATTGATGAGTCCAACTTTTTAATTTGTCAAATGCTTCAGTTAATACTAAAACATCTGTCTGCCTGTTGTCTTATTTGCAAGTAAGATAGGACTGGCATGGTGTTGTTGTTTATAAAGAAAGAAAGCTGTTGATTATATAAAAACGGTATGTCTCAGATTTCATTGTGTCACATGTGTCAACACCTGCTACTTAGTGAGAAGTTTTGCTTTTCTAAACTACAAACTTGGAAAATGTACACAATAATCCACTTTTTTAAGTGAGTGACTTGTGTGTGCTGTCTTTTGTCCCTATGAACATGAATAAAGTCTTGGGTGTCACTGACACCATGGATGGTAGGTCAGGGAACAGCCATTTGTACAGCCATTTGAACAGTCTGTACATGGAGAAGTCCTTACTGGCCAAACCAGCACATGCAAGTGTTTCTGCGCTGCTCCTTTCTGATTCCTTTTCTCTTTCTTTTACTCTCTTCCTGCTTCTTAACCTTCTTATCTCAATGCTGATCTTTTTCCTCCTCTCAACAGACTTGTCAGTCTGTGAGGGCTACCTGCTCGACCTCAACCACCTGCTTCAGAGTATGGAAGTCCTGCACCGTACCTATTCTGCTCCATCTATCCAAGCACTGCAGGTCAGCACTTTATTCCTGATTCATTTCACCTTTACATGCAGAGTCATGCTGAATCACATCCAAAATACTAGATGATTACAATTATTATGCAATGTAACTTGTCTTAATTCATCTTTTATCATTTCTCTCCACCAATAGTTTTTGTTGCCCTCAAGTCATTTGCTACTAAATATAGAATACTCTCTGTCTTGACCATCAGTATCTTCCTTTATGTTCAGGCAGCTACATTTGACAGCCCCAAGAAAGAAAAGAGACTACCAAAGAAATGGCGCTGTAAAAACTACAACAAAGATGTCAAAACAACTCTGCAGGTAAATATCGTGACAGTGTGATCATATTTTATATTTTTTAGAATTAGTCCCTCCAAACTCTTTAAACTCTTTACTCCAAACTTCCTCTACTTCTCCTGCTCTACTTTAGGTACCCAGCTGCATCTCCTCTGGCTCTATCCGGCTGCACGCTTCTAACCCTAACCTCTCCACCGCTGCACTCGCCAATGATAAGGCTGACACTGAATCCCTGGATTCCACTTTTGACGTGGCCAAGCTTCAAGAGGACTTCTGCCGCGTTGCCACCAACTGTGAGTAAAATATTATGAGCTGATATTTTTACAAACTGAGAAAAACTCTACAAGTGCACATAAATCCATCTGCCTGCTGTCTTATTTGCATCGAAGATAGGACTGGCATGGTGTTGTTGTTTATAACAAATTAATGTGACAATGGTACAGCCATGGCAGCTGTTGATTACTGAAAAACTGTTTACATTCGTTAGACGTCTGGTGATGTGCCCTGTCAGTATGTCCACTAGCCGTTGCTTAGTGAGTACTTTATATTTTCTAAACCACAAAGCTTGGCAAATATGGGGTCCTAATTAGTTTTCTGCTACTCCTCGTTGAAAACTTATATTCAGACACCTGATTCTTAACATCATGGCATAATGAGAATGATTTATGTTTTACATAATGGCATTACAATTCCCACTTTTTCGGTAAAATGGGTTTAAAGTTTGCCCCAGGGAACAGCTGTCGATTCTGCTGGCAAAATTATGAAGCTAAGGATGTGTAATGAGCTTTATCGAATGAAGTGATTGCATTAATATTTCCAGCGCTTTTCAACAACTTAGCTTCCCACGCACCTATTGTGAAGTGCATGGTAAAATGAACATCATAAAACAAAGATTGTGATTTCATAGGAGATTTCACACTCATTCCATTTTATTAGAACCGTGGTGTGATAGACTGTATCCACTGTGACTGGATCTGCATTGCACTGAAATAAATGCAAATTCTTTTTTTCTGCAGTGCATGCAACCATGAAGACAGCCCTGAGTTCACTAACATCTGAGAGAGAGAGATTAAAACAATGCTTGGACCACGAAACAATTCCCCCTACATCACCGCAGATTGTCGGTTTGAAGAACACGCTGGCAACAGTACGTAAAATAACACAAACTCACACAGACAGTTATCAGTCAGGAAAAATAAATTAAGTATTCCACTTTCTTTTAGACTGTTACACTCCCCTCAGATGCCGTGTCCTCCCACATCACTTGTCAGGCGTGACACATTGTCAAGCCTCTTTAGAGGGATTACTAGCTGCGGTGTGATGTCTTCCCACCTGAACATGACCATGTTCAACAGTCATGTTTCCTGTGGCTGCTACCCAGAGGCCTTTATTTTCTACTTTGATGGTTACACACACTCATTGTCATGCTGACTAGTACTAGGACCAGTAGAGCCTCTGCGCTCTCTATGCCAACACGTTTCTTTGACTTTAAATACCCTGATGGGTGTTTGCTTCTACCTACCTCCACCTCAAATAGAGTCAGTAATGGGTGAGTAATATAGTTTGGACTCCTGTGGCTTCCTGTCTGATATTTTCGCACATATAGGTCTCTATAGAAAAGATAAATAGGATGTGTTGATGAGCAGTTTAAGTAGTAAGGGATTCATTTCAGCTTTCAGTATTAAAGGCATTAGTGGTTTGGTGTGTGCTATAAACAATGTTTATGCTGGTTATGTTTTCAGGCTTTAGCCCAGAACTCTGAGCTGAGAGAGCGCCTGTGCAAGATACACGCAGAGTCCCACATCGTAGAGCCCACATTAATAAATCTCACTGCCCCTGTGCAGGTGGGTGCAGGAATGCAGTGACTCTACTCTACCCCCACCCCCCCCCCCCCTCCCCAAACACCCATCATGATGATTATTATTATCTCCGTCTTTATTTTCATCCCACACAGTCTTGACTTTGCCACAGAATGAATGAGCTGTACTTTCCATCTAATCCACATTCAACAAATGTTGCTTTCCTCCTCACCCCCTCACTAGACTCACTTTCTTTTATAATGACAGTGACTATAGAAACAAATTCTTCACTTAAAACTTTTCAGGGAACACAGCCCTGATGATGAGTTATTAGTAATGAAATTAGTTAAATTTTCATTATTTGCTATGAGAAAGTGCTTCCTCTCAGCCCCGGGGTTGTGTCTCACGATCACATGGCTCAAGGGAAGACTACCTGTCACATTATCGTCTCCTGCAGTAAAGGAAGCTCTTTGCTCTCTTAAGCAGATTTCCTGACCAGAGAGTGTGAGCTGATCTACTTAATCGTGTCCCTGGAAATTTGTTTGAACACACGGTGCAAAACTAATGTGCCTCCTCTGAGATTATCTCCAGGCTAATTAATCAGCTTCAGCAATAACAAAAGATGGAGGAGTGTGCTCACTTCCATGTGTGGCTCTGTGGAAAGCACTTTTTGTTTGTAATTGGTTACATGTTTTAAATTGTTTTCAGAAGAATTATATGAATGCTATGAATCCATTTTGAATGTGCATCTTGTTCAATGTCCACCTCTTGTCAGACAGAAGAGTTGGTGTGTACACCTGTTGCACACTTGCACTTTTGACTGTTTCTTGATAATTAATACAGGAATACATTGTTATACAGTCTCTAGAAATAGGTTTGATTAGTACAATATATTCTCAATATGTTGTGTCATTGGTCCTACCTTTATACAAATTTTAATTCTGAAGAAGTATGGCCAGTTTATGGTTGTTAAACACTCAAACAATGGCACATTAACATGTTGCTGTGTATTAAAAAAGAAAGAGACTCTTTGCACTTTTTTACATAATGTTTCAATTCAGTTGTCTCTAAATGTCTATAAGCTTCCATGAAACTGAATAGATGACTGTCTTTCAATATATTGCATATCGGATGTGTGTTGTGATACTCTCATTATCCACACATTGTGATTGTATTATATTCTGAATTACCCTCTGATTGCCGCCCCTTCTGGCTATGATGATGTTGCCCTTTTCCTGTTTTTAATCATAGCTATGAACACTGTGTCTCCTAGAAACAGGACTCTGTTGATGAATCCCGTCCCCTCATACACCAAGTGTCCAATGAGAGCAGAGCTTCAATCACAGAGTCTTTGTCCGAGTTCTTCGATGCACAGGAAGTTCTGCTGTCCGCTAGTTCCTCTGAAAATGAGGTGAGAGCTAAACTGTTACAATTAGCAGTTGTACTGATGTGTCTATTACTCAGAATCAGCCAGTGGCATAAACTGACATTTAGGGCTGCAAAATTGAATTATATTTATTGTTAATGTTATGTAATTTTTCTTGTTAGCTTCAAATTGGAAAAAAGAGCTGCATGATAAAATGGAGTAAAAAATTAACCCAGACAGAAATTACCGCCAGATGTTCTAGATGGATTTATGATCATCCAACATTTCATCAATTCTCTCTGCAAAATGTGTTTTTTTAAGCACATTATGGCAATTCAGTGCTGTTCAATTGCAAAGAGAAAAACATGCCTTTAACCTAGCATCGCCTTCTAGCAAAGTTTTTGTCACTTCAGTTTAATTTTTCTTCAGTGTTCATGCAGCTTGATCCGATAGCAGCTGGAGCAAAAGCAATGACAAAATGGCAGTTAATTACTTTAATCTAAAAATACAGCAAGTCGGGATGCAAATTAGTCACCAGGTCCGAAGGGACCATTAATTTCTAATACAGGATATTTTCTGCTGATGTGACAGGATGTTGAAAGAGACCTACCCATTCCCTTTCTGCAGGTGGTATTAAAAATGTATCTATTAACTAAATTGAGGATGTTGCTTTTTTTAGGTATCAGAGGATGACTCTTATATTAGTGACATTAGTGACAACATTTCCATGGACAACTTCAGCAACGAGACAGAAACTGAGAGACCAAACTCAGGTAAATGTGACAGAGAGCTATAGGACATAAACTGTGTGCTAGATTCAATAAATCTTGACCTCTTACACCATCTGTTGCCAGGCTCTGTCCTTTGTCAGCGCAGATCATGCCTGCCCTCGCCCAGCCCCAACAACAGCACCATCAGCTTGTGGAACATTCTCAGAAACAACATAGGCAAAGACCTTTCCAAAGTGGCGATGCCTGTGCAACTTAATGAGCCGCTCAACACCCTGCAGAGACTGTGTGAGGAGCTGGAGTACAGTGAGCTGCTCGACAAGGCTGCTAACACACAGGACCCTTTTGAACGTATGGTGAGATGGCAAATTCACTGTTTGCTGTTTGAGTGTGTGTCCAGACAATTTTTTGCTCAGATAACATTTTCCCTTTTAGCACATAATGGGCCTCCTCTGACAGAACTTCAAGCGCAATTCTAAGAGCCAGGAATAAGCCCTTCCTTTTTGCTGGCTGTTATTCCTCTCGACCAGGGATTCTAGCTGACCGCTGGCAGACGTATTGTCCAGTGCTAGAGCGTGTGCCAGCCCTGCTTATTACACATTATGTGGGAGAAACCCTAATCTCTGCCGGCAGATTTCCAGCAGGAAGATTTCTGCCTCTTTCAGTGTTTCACTTTTGTTCACATTTGCATTGACTGACTTTGGAGTGATGGAGTTCATTGGTTGAATTTTGTTCACTGTTGTGTGGGAGGTGTAGAGATACATCCTGTGGAGTTGCCTAGTTATAAAGGACAAATGTGCCATATACAGTATATAAATAGGAAATGAATAGCAGCTGAAGTCGGTGTCAGCTCCAATCTTTGGCCTCACATTATGATGTTGAAGTAATTATCAGTGCTCTCTTGGCTCAGTGCAACTACTGGAGGAGAATTCAGACAGTTACTCTGCTCGTTACAGCATGTAGATAAATGAACTAATAATATACGGTACTTTAAAATAATGATACAGCTCAGTTGGTTTAATGTGCTGATGTCTTTTTGACCACAGGCGAGGTGACTCATTATTCTGTAATAAAAATGATAAATTAAGCACTACTAACTGGATTGTTTATCTTTGTGCAGGTATACGTAGCTACGTTTGTTGTATCAGGCTATGCATCCAGCTACTACAGAACTGGGGGAAAGCCTTTCAACCCAGTCCTGGGGGAGACATACGAATGTGACCGGCCAGATAAAGGCTTGCGATTTGTTGCAGAGCAGGTATGCATGAATCCCAATTTGGGTTCTATTAACAATCGCAGTATTCCAATAATATATTCATTGAAGCATTCATTGAATCAATTTACCAACCCAGTTGTTTCACATTGCCAGGTCAGTCATCACCCACCGATCTCAGCTTGCCACGCAGAGTCTAAAAACTTCATCTTCTGGCAAGGTAGTGGAAGATAGAAATCAGTCTAATCCATTGTCAGTGTCTTTAAAGATTGCAGTAGTAGCTGGTCATCCACAATAAATGTTAATGTGTACATTTGCTTTTTTCTGATTGATTTTGTAGATGTGAGGTGTAAGAACAAGTTCTGGGGGAAGTCAATGGAGATTGTTCCTGTTGGTACCACTCATGTAACTCTGCCGGGGTGAGTCTCTTCTGCATCATGTACTATAGGACTGGACAGATACACACATACACACTGACTTGACAAACCACTGGCCGTGTCAAATAAGAAGCAATGTCAACAGGTGTCAAGTTAAAGGTGCTGTAGGTAGGATTGCGAAGATCCAGGTCTCCTAAGCTCCTCCCCCCACAAGGGAGAATGAATGTGTGTGCATGAGCAGTGATTGACACGCAGTTAGACACTCCCCCTGGCCCTGATTGGTACATCTGAACAGGGAGCTGTGGATTTTTGCAAATCGCACTACAGGCTGTATGTGGTGCTTTTTTTTACCTGCTTCATGTAGTTGTACTCGAACATAGGGTCAGTTTCAACAAATATGACAGAAAGTTGGTTTTATAAGTCTTACCTACTGCACCTTTAAAAGAAATGTTGCTTTTATTAACATTTATTTCTAGATTTGGAGACCACTATGAGTGGAACAAGGTGACGTCCTGCATCCACAACATTCTCAGTGGACAACGCTGGATTGAGCACTATGGGGAGATCTCCATCAGAAACTCCAGCAGTGATATTTGTCAGTGCAAGATCACTTTTGTTAAGGTGAGGCAAACATGAAAAAGGTATAGTTATATTTAGTAGCTGTATGCAGGGCTGCACCCATCCTAATGGCCCCCATTACCACCTTCAACAACTTTTTCTGATGGAATGCTCTTTGAGGGCCTTATTATGAAAAGTGGGGCCCTTCAAACAGTGACCATTATGCCAACAGGGAGTGCTATGGGCTTTAGCTACACAATACTTCCATTTACATTTCTCATGACAAATGTATTCTTTATTTTGTAAACTAGTGCAGTGCCCGTTGAAAATGTTTGGAACGGGTGATTGCTTAGCCTGTGGTATTGCTGCTTGTAGAATTCTTCAAAACCAAATTGTACCCCAAAATTAAAGAAGGACCCCAAACCACTTAATATGCACCTCCACTGTATAGCCTACTACTGACTTACAGTGCAGGCTACGTCTATATCAGAGGAAGACATTGTACTACTGTATGTACCTGACAGAGAACGGGACAGATTCAGAATGTAATCACAAAATATCACAATGAAAATGTGGAGTAATCAGACATTAGCGTCATGGACTCATGGCAGTGTGCTATCCATCCGGCCTGTTATGAGAGCTAATCAGCACATATCTGCGTTCATCAACCAACAGAACCGGACTATGTGTGTGTGCGCGCACTCAGAGAAAGAGAGAGAGAGAGAGAGAGAGAGAGAGAGAGAGAGCGACATCTCGTGTATGATCATTAACGAATTTAACACTTCAGCAGAGGTATTCATTTCCATACAGGTTTAGTGGCTTGACGGTTAACGGTGAAGTAGGGATTTGGTATTTTGGCGACGGTAATGTTATTAGTGTTGTAAGTTAGCACTAGACTTAATTAACCCAACCCAGGGTGAGTCTGATGAAAACTGATGTGTCAGCCCGGTTCAACTCTGAGATTTTCTCGCATTGCACAGCGCTGTGAAGGAATAATCTCCGAGATTACATTATGTTCTGCCATCTCACAGCACTATAATACCCCCCCCCTCCCTCCCCGCTGTTGTAAAGCGTTCTGCATGTGGCGTCTGCGTGTGATGTGCAGGTTACCTTCCCCCCCAAACACGCCCCCAAACATGGACACACATATACAGATATGTCTCACTGCCACTTGTCTGTAGCTGGCTGTGCTTCGCATTTGTGGGATTCTGAAACGTCCTTAAATTTGGGAATTGTCATTTGTTTATTCAAAGTCAAAGACAGTCCAAAGTAGTGCAACTTTGCACATTTTTGTGGGTCTGAGGTGTATGTCACATTTTAGCTGCCAAAAGCTCCGCTGCTCTCTGTCTCTGGTCCCCAGGGTGAGAGGGGGAGTGGCCAGCGGCTAGAGCGACAAAAGCCAATGTGTCCTTCTTTTACCTATATATTTAACGATATCTTTTGCATTTCTAATCCAAACAACGTCAACTTGGCACTGCAATTACTCTTGCCCGTAGCAAGACACCTGTCACGTTTGAAATCCATCGGACTAACGGTTTGAGAGATATGCGCATAACAGACAGACAGACAGACGTTCCTGCAATTTATAGATATATATAGATATAGATAGATATATGTGACACTCTACGCTGAATTATGCTTCTCTGCAAGGTGCTGCAAGGCAAGACATTATTTGCATATGTATATTTATTTGTATCGCATCTTTCAAACACAAATGCTGTAAAAGGTCACTTCCAGTCAAATATATCCAATACTGTAAAATATAGTGATAAATAAGGCACAAAATGTAAGTATAATCCAGGTCCTTCATTCTATAGCGCTCTCTTTCTTTCCTCTCTCTCTCATTCCCCGTATGTTTGTGTTGGTTGACATCCCTCGGTGAACACCAGGGGGTTTGATCAAAATAGCCTACAAGCATTAAAGAAAGCATTTTTCCATATATATATAAGTCCCACATAATCCACAATAAATGCTGTAATCCCTTCATTAGTCCATAAACCTTCTAGACAGATGCTCTTTACCTGCATACCACCAAGAACCCCTTGGTGTTTTTAGTGTTTGAAGTATGGAAGTCTTTACTGAGAGGAGAAGGTTAATTGCTTTAGTGTGTGTCCATTTGAAATAGCAGGTCCAGACATGTCAGAACTTATTATTACTCATCTTCCATTAAACACACCAGCCCAGCAACACAGCTGGGGCTTGGGATGGTTTAACCAACAGCAACATCTGCTGACTGCAAGAGGACGTGATCACGATACCTGCATTGTCTATTCATGCTCCCTTATAATACTATGTTCTTCCCCCACTGCAAATTATTTTCGCAGGCCAAATACTGGAATTCAAGTGTGAATGAGGTGGAGGGAGCTATCACAGATAATAAAGGGAAGGTCATTCACAAACTCTTTGGAAAGTGGCAGGAAGCAGTTTTCTGTGGAGACCCACCCTCAGCCACGTGCATCTGGAGAGCAAGTATGACATCTTTCATAAGAATGCACTGAATGCCTTGTTATGCATATCTCCTTACGAGAGTATCTGATGCAGTGGATGTTATTTATTTGCGCTGTAGATGCAATGCCAGTAGACCTTGAGCAGTACTATGGTTTCACCAAGTTTGCTATTGAACTGAATGAGCTGGACCCATCCCTGAAACTGCTGCTACCACCCACAGACACTAGACTACGTGTGGACCAAAGGTACGTTCATGCACGTTATTGATGGCTTTTAATAATCTTGATAATAAATCAATTTAATAAATAATGATTTATTAAACGTATTGTAGATGAGTAACACTATTTTTTAATTGGGGTAAAAGATTTTGAAAAACCTGGTTAAAATAGTTAGATTTCTGCCAGAGAATCATCATCTGACATCTGATTTTTTTTAAACAGCGCTATGTCAGTGAATATCTGAATATCTGAATATCTGAATATCTATTATTATCTGACATCATGGATCTCAATCATATCCTCTTGACACACTGTTTTGAAAAATGTCCACCCAACCCTATGATCAAAATAGTACAAATATAGACACATCAATACTCATGTTACGAATAATAAGTAACTGCAGAGACTTTCAGATTAATCAAACTAATTTTAGCTCACAATATAAAAGGTTTAAAATTCTGAAAACACTTCTGCAAGAGCCACAGAAAGAAGAAGCATTTTTCCATCAAAGTAAAAAAATGGCACTGCTTTTAATCCTTCAGTAGTCTATATCCACGACGTTCAGCATTGCTCCATTGCCGCCGGAAATTCTGCTTTTTTCGGCCAGATGTCCCATTACCTTAGGCTTTCTTTGTGTTGGAATTTTAAACTCTGGTCGATTTATGAGGACTATGGTTAACGCACCTCAGATCTCTGCAGGGTAAAACAGCTAGCTAGACTATCTGAGTTTTCTGTTGAACGACTAAAACAACCTTTGAACATACACATGTTCCACCAAAACAATTTCCTTCCCAAGGCTATTTTGCAGAGGCACCTTGGCTCCGCTCGGCCTTAGCACCGCCCAAGACGATTGTGATTGGTTTAAAGAAATGCCAATAAACCTGAGCATGTTTTTCTCCCATCCTGGAATGCTGTGTGGACTAGCCAGACCCTCCTCCGTAGCTCTGTGGGGGAAGGTCTGGCAAAGCGAGACTAGTCCTTTAGTATCCTAAATTATGTATTTTCCTGTATCTCCATAATTAGGTTATCTTTCTGTAATGATGCAAAACCAAAGAACATGAGTGAAGATTAAATTGGAATATAACAGATTAATGTTTTACCATGTTTGCATAATTAATGTGTCTGTCCTGCTGGCAGACTGCTGGAGGAGGGGAACTTGGAGGCTGCAGAGGAGCAGAAGCAGAGGATTGAACAGCTGCAGAGAGAGAGACGGAGAGTCCTGGAAGACAACAACGCAACACATCAACCTAAATTCTTCAGGTAGCCTAAATATCCAGATCTATTTGTTTTTCATGAAGAAAGTAATTTATGGAAAAGTGAGCATGTCTGTTCTTAATACTAAATACTTAATACTTACTTACCTACTACAGGAGGTCAAAGGATGATACCTGGGTGAGCAACAACACATACTGGGAGCTGAGGAAGGACCCTGGCTTCACCCAAATAGATTTCCCTACGCTGTGGTGACCCCTGAACTGCAGAACTCACACATTTCGACCTGCACAGGCTCTACTGTGATCCAGGCTGGGTTCTGGTGATATCCCAGCCTTACCATCCACATTCAGTGCAGTTCATCAAAGTTAATGCCTTAATAGCAAATGCTTATGTAAGTTGTGAAAAAATGTTTATGCAAACATATTATATGAATGTTGATACATTTAGGCAAATTTTGCCCATGTTTTCACCTGGATATGTTACACTGTATCACCAAAACTGAGAAAATGAAAACTACTTGGTATAAAGGATGACAAATCCTTTTCATAACTTGTCTACACTAGCTTAAAATGTATTGAACAAACGGGTCACTTTAGCTGTCGTCTTATCATGGACATTCTCTACCTCTGAGATCATCTAGCCTTGATATGCCATTGATGAAGTGTACATATCCGTTATTTATTCTGCACCTGCCTGATGCCTTACTCGTACTCATATTGTTTAATTTATTTTTGTTGCATCTCTGAGATCTTTTATTTTAAATGTATGTTTTGTAAGGACCAAACTAGAAACGATCTTTAAATCCTTACTCAGCTTTTCTTTCTGTCTCATAAAAGTAATTACTGCTTTTTGCTATGACTGTGTGAATGATTGTGCAACTATGAGCAGCAGTAGCAACCATTTTTCACTCTATCAATTGCACCATGGAACCTGGGCTTTAGGACCAAAAGTGTCCAAAACTATGCTCCATGAGCTCAAATAAAATTCTCATGCTTTCTTTTTGTGGAGTCATTTGTGAAGGTTAGTTTGAAACACTGAAAGGTATGAACCAGACCATTATCATAATCTCCACTTAACTGAGATGCTGTCATAATTGTCAGTTAAATTTCGAAACAGGAAAAGAGAAAACTTCACATCCCCAGAGGAGGAAGTTCATTTTGTGCCTTCAAAGCAGCACCATTCTTATTTTCAGTTCTATCATGTTATTGTGAGCAATAGGAACATCCCATGAAAGTTAAGTTTAGTTAGCTCTGGTACGTTTGGAGGCCACAAAAGGCAATTTCTGTCAATAAATGATATAGTTTTTCCTCATGGATGCAGGTTTTGTGCTCCTATCACCATGGTAATAATATGGGTTGGCCTCAGATAGTGTTTGAACCTTGACATAAATACCTTCTGCACCTCACAATGTGCAGTTTTTATTGTGGCTGTGTCACACAGATGCTGGAACTGTTTACTGCCTCGAGCCACTTTGAAAATTGATTAAATGTTGGCACACAGGCAGCTAACTCAGCTTTGTGATCTAGCCACTTTACTGTGGTGTAGGTGACTTATTGTCTATATTTTTTGCTATACTGTTACCAAAATCCAAGGGTAATGAACCAATAATGGAGCCCTGAAACAAGTATAGGTTATCAGACAAGTCAAAAATATACAGGTAGGCCTATATCTGAATACATGAATAAATAATATTGAATAAAGTAATAATAATAATAATAATAATAATAATAATAATAATAATAATAATAATAATAATAATAGATTTTATTTGTAATGCACTTTACATTTGGAGCAAATCTCAAAGTGCTACAGTTAAGATCACAAAAGCATGGTAAAAACATCAATATAAAATACAAATAGACAGTGCAAAGACTTGCAGGATTAGTTAAAACTCATAAGTTCTGATAAAAAGAAATGTTTTTAGTGCTTTTTTAACAGTCTCAATAGTTTGAGGTGCCCTCAGATGGTCGGGGAGGACATTCCAAAAACGAGGAGCGGCAGAACAGAAAGCCCGATCACCCATGTGATGAACCATGTCACATTGATCAAACAACACTAAACACTAGTGGCCCCTAGAGCCTGCAATGTTTATTACATCTAATAGAAGGCTACAAAGGTGTTAGTCAAAAGAGAAGGAACAAGATGCTGATGATTTTGCCATCAGAGTGTACACAATGCAACATACAAAATGAAGCTGGTGAATAGTTTATTCCTATAGGTGGCAACAAATAGTCATCAATGGTGCAGAGACAGTACAAAGACCTCCGTGAACTTGGCAGTGCTAGATGATTTGGACTGAGCAAAATCTTTGAACTAGACAGCAACATGAGGTTTTTACAAATTACTGACTAAAATATCACAGTTTTCTTTCATATAATACCAGGGGTGGGTGAGGGGTGGGTCATATATCACCCACCCCTGGTTTGAGTAAAAAATAATTAACAATACACAGCAGGGTATAAATACATACATATATACCAATGCTTAGCCGTTTGCTGCCCGTTGTAGTGCTGGGAACAAATAATACAAACATGCAGTGAAATTATTATCATTATTATTATTTTGTTATTATTATCATTGTTATTATTATTATGTTATTATGTTATTTTTTTTATTATTATTATTATTGTTATTATTATTATTATTATTATTATTATTATTATTATTATTATTATTATTATTATTATTATTATTACATGTGTTTTGACCGACACATACAGTTGCCTCAGTAACACACCTACAGCTTCCTGTAGAGATGAAGGCGGAGCGTCCGCGCGTCTTTTGTCCAAAACAAGATCCACTTCACTAACACATAACCGATGCATGGGGAAGCCTTGTCTGCTCTAGAAGTCTGGCCGCAAAGAGCGTTTCTCGTCTGGTTCATCACTGAAACAAGGACTTCGGGTAAGCGGTAATTAGCATTTGCATTTAGTTTCGATGTTTTTTTTTTCTACAACTGGAGACTGATGTGTTGGCTGATGCTGCTAGCATGTAGCTACTTTTTCAAAGTGAAGAAATGTTTGGAAGTGTCCATTGCTTTACACGTACGTTATTTTATTTTGTCTTGATTGCTGTGCTGTAAAAGTGCATTAAGTGTCATACGTTGTAGTGGTGTTGTGATGACCTACTTTAAAGAAATAAAAGAAAGAAAGATGATTGAAGGATCGTAGCAACTAACGTTACACTAGTTTTCAGCCTGAGGAGGAGCTCACATGGGTGGTACTTTTCTTCAAGCGCACTCTTTGGTGCTTTTGTTTTAAACCTAGCTTCATTATCAGCCTCGCAGGTTTAAGGGATGTTTGCCACAGCCACCAGAAACTTCGTGGAGGAGGTGGATAACGGGGGGTTGCTGATTCCAGTGTCCAGTCTGAATGACACCATTGCTCTTCTGACAGTGGTGGTGAAGCGCAAGCGTTTCTGGGTCTGGCAGAAGCCCAAGTATATTCCCTCTGATTTTAACCTCAATGATATACTAACAGGAGACATACCTATACAACCAGGTAAACATCAAACCACTCTATATATATACTAAGTTGTATTGATTTCTTTTTTTAAGTTCTCAGAAAATCTAAATGTTTCACTGTTCACAGGTGTCATAGAGACAGACTTCATTAAATACAATGGGACATTTGGTGACAACATCCAAGGGACCGTGGACGCAAAGTTTGCCCATGCCAATGTGAGCCTCGAGGGTAAAGACTCTTCCAAACTCCAGTCATCCTTTGGCAGTTTGAAGAAGGACGAAGTGGATGTGCAGAAGCTGCTGCTAGACTCCAAAGGCAGGTTAGTCCCCCCCCCCCCGTTTCCACTGTCCTGTTAACATGACAGTAATTTTACTGTAAATGTCATCTGACATGCAGTCAAAGATCATGTTGTTAAAGATCTGCGCAAAGCAGGAATGATCTTTGTCCGACCATAAAGTTGCATGCAAAAAAAGAAGGAGGCTCTGTTGAATAATTAACACACTCACAAGAAAATTGCTTGTTTTGGTTCAGGATGAATAGTTTTTTTTATTTTAAAATTCAAATAAGTTTAAGACAATACTTTACAGATTTCCCAGTCTGTATACATTTCATAATATTCCAAGAATGTTCCCTGTGAAACATTACACTGGTGTTTTTGTCAGGGTCCTGGACATGTCCCATGGTCTCATCCAGCAGACAAGGAGAAGCCCAGACAGGTGTTTGGGGTTGTGAAGGAGCGTATTGTGACTACTCAGCCCTGTTCGGTCATAGAGGAGGTGCAGCAGGGAGGACAGTATGCAGGAGTACTGAGCCTCTGCGGGCCCAAGAGCTCAAAGGTACAGTACAGTATTAAACGTATTCTTATGGTTGTGTAATGTTTGCAATTTCATGCGTAAGAGTTCATCACAACAGAAAATCCCCCTTTCACTGTTATATTATAAACAGGAGTGAATGCTGATTCAGAAGCATTCACAATATTGTTTCCGATTCCTCCGTAAAATATTTGGCCACCTACTACTTCTCCATACTTTCAGCTACAAAATCCATTCAAATGTCAAAATGTTCAGCTCCTTAAGGACATTTGTGCTGGTATTCAACTTTTCTCCACCATTTACAGTTTTTAAAATATTAAGCTTTTTACATTGAAAGTCAATGGAGCAATCTTTAAATCCTCTTCAGGCTTCTCCCACTTCTAAATGCTACTGCTCCCACATACTTTCACCTACAGACGTCATTCGAACTTTTCACAAAACCTTCAGCTATTAGAAAATGATTCAGGTTTTTTATATCTTTTACAGTTTTTGTGTTATCACTTTAGTGCTTCTTTAGGCTTTCTCTGTGTTTTGAAGGGCTGCTCAGTATGGTTGATGTCACAGCTACTGTGCAGAGGACAGAGAACATCGTCTTAAAACTTTCTCTTTAAATTGCTCTCACGTCCACAATTCTTACTTCTCATACACCATTTCTACGTCAAAACGTAGATATACTTTATACTACTTTTTCGCCAATGTGCTCATTTAAGCAACAGGCTCAGTGAGCCTCCAAATGACAAGAGCCACAAGCAATCCTTCATCGACAGCCCTCCTTAAACAACCTCAACTTGTCTGGGCGAAAGCACAGAGTAGCAGTTTTTCAAATCGCTGATATGCCCACATTTTTTTACTTTATCTACACAAATGATTTATCAATATGTTCGCAAATGCTTTTTGGTGCTCACAGTAGGGCTGGGTGATATGGAGAAAATAAGATATCACGATATTCCTTTTAGGGCATTTTAGGCCTTTATTTGACAGGACAGCTGAAGGCATGAAACAGGAGAAAGAGGGGGGAACGGCATGCAGAAAAGGGACGCAGGTCGGAGTCGAACCCAGGCCTGCTGCATCAAGGAGTAAACCTCTATATATGGGCACCTGCTCTACCAACTAAGCCATGACATTCTTGACCAAATACCTCAATATCGATATTGTGGCGATATTCTAGGGTTGACAATTGGTGCTTTAACAAAATATCCTCACACTTAGATTTTAGATAAATAATCCTCAGTAATGTGGACATAATGTCTAAGTAGGGAAAAGGCAAATAATAGAACAGCTAGAACAGTCTGGTAAGTTCAGAAAAGTACATCACTTTACTGTAATGCAGCCATTAAAACCAATTCAATTTCAATTCAATTTTATTTAAAGTATCAAATCATAACAAGAGTTATCTCGAGACACTTTACAGATAGAGTAGGTCCAGACCACACTCTATAATTTACAAAACCAGGAAAAGACACCACTTGTGTCATATCACGATATTACGATATCCAAAATCTAAGACAATATCTAGTCTCATATCATGATATCGATATAATATCGATATATTGCCCAGCCCTAGCTAACAGTGAGGTCATTATATTGATAACACGTATGTTTAGGCTTTTTTCAGACTTCTTCAATGGGAAGTTTACCAAGGCTCTTTCAGTTAATCTCAGATACTATGCTATGACTTTTTTCTATGACTTTTTTCGACATACTATACTGTAACTTTTTAATGGCTTTTTTCGACATACTATGCTATCATTGTTTTCAACATAACATCTTTAGTGGTACACTGGCTCAGTGGTTAGCACTGCTAACAATAGGCAACCAGTAAGAAGTCACTGCACACTCAGACCCAGGTTTGATACACAGTCTGGGCTTTGACTTTTTTCAACAAACTATACCATGACGTTAGAACTTTTTTCGATATACTATACTATGATTTTTTTGTCACTTTTTTCGAATACCATACTATGACTTTTGTCGACCTACTATACTATGATTTGTTTCGATTTATTCTACGATTTTTTTGACGTTCTATACTATGACTTTTTTTGACATACCATATGACTTTTGAATGGCTTTTTTTGACGTACTATGCTATTACTGTTTTCAACATATAGTGTTTGGTGGCACACTGGCTCAGAGGTTATCTCTTCTGCCAATAAGCAACACTTTATTGGTCACAGCAGATTCTAACCCAGGTTTGATACCCAGTCCAGGCTGGCCTTTTTCATGATGCTTTTTTTGACATACCATACCATGATTTTGTTATCACTTTTTTGACATACTATACTATGACTTTTTAACATACTATACTATGATTTTTTTAAACATTCTATGCTATGACTTTTAAATGGCTTTTTTGCGACATACAATGCTATTACTGTTTTTAACATGAGTTCCTTGTGGCACACTGGCTCAGAGGTTAACTCTGCTGCCAAGAGGCAACCAGCTAGTAATCATTGCAGACTCTGATCCAGGTTCAATACCCAGTCCAGGCTGGACCTTTCTGTGGCTCTTTTATTATTATTAAAACATACATTCATTCATGAAGATCAACACAAACACACATACATGACTGTTTTTGTCTTTTTCGACATACTATATTATGACTTTTTTTTTTTTCATACGTTTTTGACTTTTTTCGACATATTATGCTATGACTGTTTTTGTCTTTTTTGACATACTATACTATGACTGATTTTTCGACATACTATACTATTACTTTTTTTTCCGACATACTATACTATGATTTTTTTTTCCGACATACTATTACTTTTTTAAAACTTTTTATGACTTTTTCCGACATACTATACTATGGGCCCTATCTTGCACTCAGCGCAATTGCCTTTGTACACCGACGCATGTATCGTTCCTATTTTGCGCAGAGCGGACTTTTCCCTCCACAGACGCACGTCGGTAAATTAGGGAATGTATTTGCGCTCCCGGGGGCGGTTCAGCGAAAAGAGAAGGTGTGTTCTGGCGCAAACGTTACTTGGTGCTATTCTGCAGTTTCAGAAAACAATTCCGCCACTGACCAGGAAAAACCTGGTCTAAAGTCAGTGGCGCTAGTCTAAAGTCAGTAGCGCGTTATTCAGATGCTATTTTAGGGGCGCATGCTTGGCCATAATGGAAGCGTGCGTAACAACGCCGCATACACTTCTCTCATCTAAATGGATGCAGCAGTTCCCATTTTTGCAAACCATACATAATTACAAAGGAAAATATTACTGAAAATGCCCTTCAGGTGTTTGGATAGATCAGGAGGCACTTTACAGTACAATCCTCAAAAAGTCGCAGCATTCTTTGTGGCTTGTTGTGTTTTACACAACATTTCCATGAATCATGGATGTGTTGATGACATAAATGAGGAAATATTAGAGGACTTAAGGAGACGTGATGTTGAACTACGGTGGGATCTGGTCCGGGAGTAATGCGCGATGTGCTCCTGATGGAGCGGGTGGACGGAGATGGAGTGGGGGGAAGAGGAAGGGGCACAGCAGGAGCAGGTGGTGCGTTTGGAGGCCCACGCTCCATGTCTGCAGCAATCCTCTCCAGACTTGAGGAGATGCGCCCGAGAGGAGCAGCAACATCGCCACCCGGCAAAGACGGGCATTTATTACTTTGCCGCATCTCGCATCGGCAGCTCCCGCTGGCGTGCGCCAGGCAAATCCGCCGTCATAATAGCAATCCGCCATGGAACAAGCGCGCCTGCTCTTAAAGGGAATGTGAGATTACGCTCTGATTGGTTTATTGCACGTTACGCCCAAACCACACCTAGACCAACCCATTTTAGATTTGCGTCTGGCGCAAGAGTCATTTATCCCGCCGGTATAATAGCAACAGCGCCCGAGATCCACCCACAAAGCTACTTGCGTTTTGCGTTACATACTTGCGTTTCAGATCGTTAAATAGGGCCCTCTATCTTTTTATGACTTGTTTTCTGAAGCAGGACAACAGATGCCATGTTGTCTGGTGGAAATGTTTTATTTCATTCACATAAACATGTTTTTTCAGTATTAGTCCCTACTGAGCAGAAACAACCAATCAGAACAGTTTTACCTTTAGTTCAGTTTGAAGCAGAAAAGTGACAGTGAACATTAATAATTAGTAATTGTATTGAATAAATTAAACATTAATAGGAAAATATCAAAGTGAATCTTCTGGGTGTCTATGAGACAGTCAGATCCCACTCTTCATCATTACCCTCGTCTTCATCAGGAGCAAACTCACTCCAGGAAACCTTGTTCCCCTGAGACACAGAGTTCATCCTTAATGACAGGTAACATCTGTGTGCAGGTTTAAATACATAATAATAATAATAATAATAATAATAATAATAATAATAATAATAATAACTTTATTTAATACTCAAACATTCATTCATTCATGAAGATCAACACAAACACATACTATACTATGACCTTTTTACCGACATTCTATACTATGACTTTTTATTTTCCTACTATTCTATGACTTTTTTATGGTATTATTCAACATTTCAGTAAATTCGTACTAATCAAAACCATTCCCACTTTTCCAACTATTCTCAATACTTCATCTTCGTCTTACGCAATTATGCCAGCAATCATGCAAAATGCAATGCATTTTCTTTTTAGGGATGAAATCATTTTATAAATACCTATAGTTGTGCCTGCATTCCCTCAATATGTTTTTGGTATTTCTTTCTCAGTTCATGGCATCCTACTTTGTCCAGAATTGGTTTCAGTTCCACATGCAACTGCATGCTATGCAAGTAGGTGGAGAGAGTAGAGCAATATTTTTTCTAGTTAGGAAGAAGTGAAATTTGTGCCAAATGCAAATTTTGGACAACTGTTAGTGGATAATGATTTCTCTTCCTCTTATACCTTAGTTACTCTCTGTGTTATTAAGTATAAGAGAGAGCCTTTGCTCTTTGACTCAGAGAGACTGATCAAAGCATTCACTGTTTATGTCCTAGAACTAGATAGATAATAGGTTCCCTATAATCCATTCCATTGTAGCCACATCCTCATTTTTACATCCTTTGGAAGCAGACACACCAGCAAAGTTGCCATGCATCACCAATAACTGTTATTCAGCAGTAATTGTTTTAGAGTGATATTTCCATTACAACTGACTGAGTTTTGTTATTATTTGTGTGTTTGGTCTCACACGCCTGCGCTATTGTCGCAAATCTACAGGTTTCATTGAAAGAGAATGGCAGCTTGAGTAAGGACAGTAACATCACCATGGAGATTCCCATCCATACTACCATTGCCTATGGTCTTTTAGAGCTAGAGATCAAACAAGATGGGCGCTTTGGTGAGGAAGCATTCACGCACAACTGATTCAACTCTTACTGTAGTTACATTTCACATATTTGAAATGTAACATGTTGTATTTTCTACAGAGCTGTGTCTGATGGCAGACACCACTGGAGGTTTTGAAGTCGATGGCCTTGCTAAGAAAGGATTGTTGGGTGTCTCTGAAAAAACCTACCTTAGACAAGGTAAATTACAGTTTTCTTCTCTGCAGCCATAAAACATGTGACTTTAGATGGTTGTTCCAGCTGATAACGTGTTCAGAAATGCATGTTTTCAAGTTACAAAGGGCCACCTTATCATAACGGTGTGATAACTGTTTGTTAACATGTGCTTTGACCTACGATACAAGGCCTAGTGTGAACTTGTGCTGTTAACTTCTTTGTTTTCTATACATTTCTTCTAATAAATGCCTGGTTCAATCTTAGTTTTTAGTGACATGGTGCATGCCATGCACACATTTAGTCTGAATGGTGGATGAGAAAATGTGTTCATTTGGTATTTTATTCAGAGCTGGAGCAACTGAGCGATCATTTCCAGCTGCTTTCAGCTCTTCCTGCCACCACAAGGTCCTTTCTGCTCCAGCAAATCACCAAAGTTATGGAGGACCGAGGGGCCGTCAGTTCACTTCAGAATGCGGTAAGCAGGGACAGAGAGGTCTTATCAACACAGAGTCATATTGTGGACTTAGCAATAGGAACTCTGGGTGTTTTCCTCTGTCTCAGCTGGACCAGATGTGCCTGGATAAGAGACTTGCCCTGGGTGATGTCACAACGACAGAGCCCCAAAAACAGAACATCCGAACAATTCTGGACCTTTTGGAGCAGTCTGGTCAGGTTGAGTCCACACCAGTCCTTACAGCCCTTAACCTTGTTACCAGCGCAATGGATGGTGAGAAAGTTGTACTCAATTGAAATGTTGCTTGAAGTCCTCAAATTGTGAAAAACACTCCCTCAATTTAAGGTCAGGAAGAGAAGTATGTGGATTTGCAAAGTTCCCACTGCATGCAGAATATATTATATGAAAGTTTTTTTTATCCTGTATCTGGGTCTTTGTCTTTCAGAGATGACAAATGATTGTCTTTCTGTCTTGGGAATGTGCTGCAGCCTCACAGTGTTACAGGCTCTGGAGCTACTGGTTAGTAAAGATAGTTTTTACAAGGAAGACAACACAACAACATGTTATGCAAGTTTTTTTTTCTCTTCAAATCACATTGATTTTTCTGCCTTTTTATCTTTCTGTCACACCTGTTCCAGGTGCAGTGTGTATCCGGCAAGGGGGAGTTGCATCTGAGCAGCGCAGGCCTAGCTGCACTGACAGAAGACGTCTTTGAAAAGACTGAACATCTATTTGCCTCCTCTAATGTGTCCCTGAAGAGAGACGGGGACACAGTGAAGACAGAAATAAGCCACCTGGCAGGAAATCGCCCTCTGGTCCTGTGTATCGCTGTCAGAGGTCTCGCCTCGTTGGCCCACTGTGATTGAACTGAAGACACGTTTACAGTTTATCCACCAGAAACTTGAAACGTTACACTGGAATGAGGTAAAGGGGATCATATAGATTACGTTATTTTTGTTATTTGAGTGTTTTTCTCTTTTTGGTGCAGTGCACGTTCCTCTAAAAAAGTGTTGCGTTTCATTGTAGGATAATTATATAGATAAATGTACTGGTGTTAAAACAATTAGTGAATTAATGCTTTTTTTCAATCGACGACAAAAAAAAATTTACAATAAAAAAGTTTAGGTCATGGTTTGTTGGACAAAACAAGCATTTTGAAGACGTCACCTCAGACTCTAGGAAAGTGTGAGGTGCAGTTTTTTACTGATTTTATCTAGAAAAAAAACAATTGCTTACAAATGTAAAATGATCCACTTTGAGATTATAACTTATTATTATTAAGGCAAAGTACCCTACAAGTTGTGCATTACTTAAAGGAGAATTCATGCCTTCAAGCCAATGAAAAATAATCATTAGCTGCAGCCCTGAAATATGCTGAATACACAATTGTGCACACTCTTTGATATAGAATTTAAATCTTTAATTTAGCACCTGCTGGTAGGAACAGCATTATTATACACATAAACAATAGAGGGGTTAAATGATAGGAAGTCACCTGGTTCTTACCATCTTATTTTGGGTCATAGTCTCTGAAAGAAGCATGTCTTTTTTTTGTCTTGTGTTCTCATGTAATTACATTTTAAATACAGTACGATTGTCTCATTTGCCAATGTTGTGAAAACTTAACTAAAACCTCTCACTTTTAAAATAAACACTAATGGATTTTTGTATGTAGGGGCTAATGTCATGTCTCAGCCATGGATCTGTAGGATAATAATCTTGTACTTTAACATTCTTTGTGGCTATATTTTGTCTGCAATAACATTTCAATGAGTTTCAATGTGCCTTTTTAATTGTGAAGCTTTATTTCAGGTTTTGACAATATTGGAAATTGTTTAAACTTGCTACCTTTTTATCTGTATCCTTGTATGTTTATAAGAAAAACATGTAAATATTCTTTTCTCTTTGCAAACACATACTCAACACAACACGTTTGTCAAATAATTGTGCCAAAAGAGCAAAGTAAAACCAAAGTGGATCATTAGAAAACACCAGTTATTTACTTGACATCTGAAAATACATATTTATTTGAATTCCTGTAAAATATACCATTTAATAAGTAAATATGAGCTTTATTTTAAACTGTTAAGTTTTAGTAATATCACATCTAAAGGGATCATTCTCTGAGATGCAATACCCTGTTCAAGAGTCCTATGGAAAGTTTTTCTTTCAAGCAAACACAAAGACAGCACCATCGCAGCGTGTCTAACAGTCTTAATTAGAAATAATGATGCCCGACAAACATAATTCATGTAATCTGTTGTGCTTAAGTGAAAGAGAAATAATGGCTAAACACTACAGAAATACTTTTTTCTTCTGTACAACATAAAACAGTGACTGGCATGACATTTTCTATGTATGAGATTAAACTGCAAAAACAGAGCATAAATGTCGCCTTGAGGAGGAAAAAGGTCTCAAAAATGACACTGTTCTACATGAATGTTTGTAGTCCCAAAATGAGATGAAGTACTGAAGGCATATGCACTGTAAACTGTAACACTGAGGTATCCTTTTCTTGCAGAATAAATACTTACATCTTACATACAGATGTAAAATTAAAACAGGACATGACAAAAATTGCATTTCCTTTAAAACACCCTGACACATGGCCAGTATTTTCTTTCAATCCGCAGGAATAGAAAAGATTCTTTAAAAAGTATTTTACCAATAAATAAGTACACTTCATGTGTTGTGAGTTGCATAGTGTGCTACAAAAAGAATCTGGCAATTCAGATCAAGGTGACTCTGATGCAGCTTTGTGCTGGACCCATTTTCCCACAGGTCTGATGTCCAACACTGTCCATGTGTGCAGTACAGTGTTGAATCCTACGTCCCTTCAGGTGTCCCCTTTCGTCACAGCTTGGACAGCCACGTCTGTCCTGTAGGGTGTAAAATATCAGTAGACCCAGCTGACTGGAACCCACTGCGGCTCTATGAACAATCGCTCCACCACCTCCTGCAGTTGGTCAAAGGCCTTGTCCAGATTGTCGTTAACAATAGTCAGGTCAAAGTAGTGGCTGTATGCCCGTCGGATCCTGGCACTCTCGTCCACAGTCTTCTTCAAGTCGTTCTCCTGTTACAGAAAGAGATTCAGCCCATTAGGAGGATGGAAGCAACAACCATTTCACGAGTAATAACCCCTGAAAGGTCCATCATCATTTATAAGTATTTAGGAACCTTAAATCCTCTCAAAACGTACCGTGAGGAGTTTGGTAGTAAGTCCAGCATCTATAACAGCTTTGTGCATAGCTCGTAGTGTGTCCAGTTCAGGAGCAGCAATAAACACCACAAATGGCATAAACTCAGCAGTCCTCAACACTTTTAGGGCCTGGGCAGAAAATAATATGTCACAACTAAAGCTTTAGGGAAAAAAATAAATAAATAAATAAAAAAGAGATCTACACATTGAAAGTGTGTGCCTTTGACTAACCTGAGGGTTGACATCCAGGATGCAGGTACGGCCCGCATTCACCACTTCATGGATAGAGTTGATATTGGTGCCATAAAGGTTGCCATCGTACTCGCCATGCTCCAGGTAACGGCTGGCCTTGACGTCCCTCTCCATCTCTTCCCGTGTCACAAAGCAGTAGTTCTGGCCGTCTCTCTCCTCTTCCCTCGGACGGCGTGACGTGACTGGAGGTAAAAGGTGAGGAGAGGGGTTACATGTACCCTGGCAGGGAATCTAGTTGCAGACAATGGAACTACCTCTGCTGTCTGTCCCACGCACTCACAGGGTACAGTGGTTCCATATCGCAGTGGGTTCATGACAATAAGTCTGTTCTTCAGGCTCCGCCTCCCAACTCCCTGGGCTCCAATCAGAACCAGCGTTTTCCTCTGAAACGGCGGCATCTTGGCTACTTCCTCATAGATCTGCAGCTCATAACGGTCAAATTCTGTTCAAGGCAATTCACAGGCCGGATGAGTAGCGTAATGTCATCTATGCACTAACAATTTAACACTGCAAACTTTTCACAAAATCTCTTGTATGTAGAAACATTTGATCCAGTGGTGATGCACACCTGCATTCTTCGAAGTGAGGTACATCATTTTTTTCTTCTTTTTCTTCGCAGTACCACAGAGCATCCCTGAGACAAAAAAAACAAAGTGTCAGATCACCACATGGTGGTGCTAAAGGAAGGAGTTCCCTGACTAGCATGGTAACTAAGCAAGAAAGAGTAGCAGGGAGCATGGTGTCAATAAGTTGGCTTCTGTGATTTGAACGGACCTGTCCCAGAAGTATCCCAGTCTCTTCTCACAAAAGCTTTCCTCTTCTCCTCCAAAAACTGACTGGGGATGAGACCAGTGGCTCCACCAACAACTTTGCGTGCCTACAATGAAAGAGTAGTTGAAAGATGATACTTCACGTAGTAAAGGAATACCATGCCTAGGTATCTGTCATGAACACGTTCCTCCTTATCTTGCAGCGTTCAACAGTCAATTCCACCCAATTTCTAATAAGATGTGCAGCTCTGGTTGAAGCAGCACTGTCCCTCACCACCATTGCTGAGTAAAATGTGTCTACCCACCTGCCACCAGTTGGGGTCCTCCTTGTTGACTACATGAAGGATGTCTCCTTTGGAAAAGGCCAGCCCAGCCTCTTTACAGGGGATCAAGTTGTCTGTGGCCGGATTATAGTTGAAGTGTGGCTTCAGATAAACCTACAATTTACGGTGTGAACAAGATAGCAGACAATTAAATCATACAGAGAGCATACACAACAGGATTGAGCAATACCTTAAAGTGATGGTTCGGAGTAATTTCACCCTAGGGTCCTTTGCACCATGACCTCGAGCCAAACACCCCCCCAGAAGCTTTTTTCACCTGGGTCGAACATTGGGAGAGTTAGCGTAGAGTAGCGTTATCAGCTGAATAGCTTAGCGCAGGGGCTAATGGATCCAGTGATGTATCTTGTAAATGACCCCACTAATAATGCCCGAATTTACTGTAATACAAATAGGTTATGCACTCATAAAACGATGGATTGGAAAGTTTGTAAGTACACCAGAAGTTTATGTAAATAACACTTGCCTGCTGGCTTCTGCTCTCTGCTGTTGTTGCTGCTCTAAGACGAGTGCTTAGGGCCGTCTACAAATTACAACACCGAAAAGAGATGCAACAAAAAAAAATTTAATGTAACTTTTTTTTTAAAGTAAGCGCTGTAGTATAACTAGCAGGAGACAAGTAATAATTGAGGTAAGTTTGGAGACATTACCTTATTTAATCATTAAATTAATAAATATTTTTGTTGTATGTCTTTTCGGTGTAGTAATTTGTAGACGGCCCTAAGCACTCGTCTAACTGCAGGTAGCAGCAGCAGCTAGCAGAAGAGAGCAGGCAAGTGTTCATAAACTCCTGGTGTACTTACAAACTTTCCAATCCATCTTTTTATGAGTGCATAACCTATTTGTACTACTGTAGACGTTTGGTCACATTTCGGGCATTATTAGTGGGGCAACTTACGAGATACATCACTGAATCCATTAGCCCCTGCGCTAAGCTATTCAACGCTACTCTACGCTAACTCTCCCAATGTTCGACCCAGGTGAAAAAAAGCTTCTGGGGGGTTGTTTGGCTCGATGGTCATGGTGCAAAGGACCCTAGGGTGAAATTACTCCAAACCATCACTTTAAATCCCTATTAAAATATCTTGTCACTTTTTTTTTTAAGATTTGTGTTTTTGTCATAGCAGATTTTATCGTATCTGCTTTATTTGGTAGTGAGAATGACGCACAGGAAAGGCAGGGAAGAGAAAGGGGAAGACATGCAGTAAAGGGCCCTGGGCCGGACTCAAATCCGGGCCACTGCAGAAGGACTCAGCCTTAATGGTACCACACTACCTGGTGAGGTACCAGGGCGCAAACTGTGTGATGTTAATAATACAATTTGTTCATCTTGGTTCATGAATAATTAATTTATCAGTAGTGCCATGACTGTAGAACAAACTACTAATGTGTCTGACAGCTCTTAAAATATCAATATAATGTTACACAACAATATGTGCGTGCCCACTTCCTTTTTTCCCTATACATATTTTTTTTCTTCTAATTCACAAGTTAAACTCTTACAATGACTGTTTGTAACAAGCATTTAACCAAACAGTAAAATTAGACCATTCAATCCTTCCCGGCACAAAGGTCAGTGTCTGACATAACCCTATGTACTGCTCCTCGGTGTCAGCTGCTGTGTGTGTGCCTGTTACTGTAAGAAGGAGAGGGGTGCTCCAGTGAATAGAGTGGTGTGTGTCCCAGATAGTGTGAGAAGAGTGTTATTAATAGACCCTCACTAGGCTCAATTTTCAGAAGCCTGGCATTCTGAGATCACCCAGGTCAGGCAGTTCTCCCCCAATCACTGAAAGGTACAGTACGACTCCTTGCCTCGCCTTGTACACCTGGCACACCGGGACTGACACATCCTGTCCTCCGGTGCACTTTACACACTGATTTCAAGATTTCAATAAAGTTTAAAAGAGCTAATAAAAAAAGATTTCCCAGCGTAACAACATTTTTAGCGTTCCACAGGTGAAACACTAGACAGGAACACATAAAATGCAGCCTGCTTTTTCCTCACCCACCTGTGGAGGAGCCGGTGTGCCTCTGTAGCTGGGCAAGACCTTAAGTGAGATGCTCCCACTGCAGTCCCCCAACAGCTCCTGGAGTTCATGGGGGTTCCGACTGACCTCACGACCGTTCACCTCGCAAATTATGTCCCCTACGTGCAGCATGCCCTGCCTGTCAATCGAGCTGCCGTGCAGTATCCGTGCGATCACCATCTCTCCCTGCTCCACACGGAACGTCACCCCCTGAAAGAGAGTCATTTAGTATCACACATCCGCACCTCCAAGATCATACGGGAGGTCTATATCATGGCATAGTCTGTCTGGTTGCTGAAAAAGAAGCAACTCATGTCGAGTTATTGTGTAAAACTGAGTCACCCTGTTTTAATAGATGGTCAATAAAAGAGGACATGAGTAAAACACTTAACTAGCTTCCTCTGCAGAGCTGTGGTTGGCTAACTCACCAGTGGTTCTCCGGCTTTTTTCTGGATGCCAATCATCCTTACAGCATCAGCTGGCATGAGTGAACTCGTCAACAAGGCATTGCTGTTCACTGCAGCGTGGGGCATTTCATAGCACTTTGCAGCCACTTTGTCATGAGCCTCTACCAAAGACTGAGGCAGAAAAAAGCAGGATGAGAGAGAAGAACAGACAGAAATAAGAGACTTTCTGGTTCAGAATCTCTGTACCACTAAGATATCTCGATGTATATTTCCAACACCTTTTTCTCACTAAGAAAGAAAACAATCACTGCAACGATGTGGTTCATCTACCAAAAACTAACAGTGACATGCATTCGATAGATTACCATCAAAGAGTTAAGACATAAATCACTTAACTGTGCACATTAGAAAAAAATGCTCTTATTACTGCATCAACAGATGAATAACATATATAGAGAAGATAAGTCAGTCTTGTTCTTACCGTAGCAGCCACAACATAGAGTTAGCATTGGTCTGACTACAAACTGCATCGGCTATTGTGAAGGTTTACTGAAACAGTAGGTGACAGTCTTCTCCCCCTGACTTTACCCACATAACTCAGCCTGCTATTGGCCCAAGTAAGTACACCCCCACCTCCCATGACGCAGCTTGTAAGTAGTTGAGAATATACAGGGCGACAACGGAGCTGAACTGCCATCACTTCAGAGAGTAGTAGCCAATGGTTGGTGTAAAATGCTCCGACATCAATTCCCACACAAGTAGAACACAAGCTAGACCATTCACTCTACAATCTCTGGTACGTTCACCCCACATTACAAATTGTGTACAAGAAGAATGAGCTCGATACCTTAAAGTGCGGCTCCTGAAGGATTTTGATAAGCTCAGCTGCGGCAGCATCTTTTTCTGGCAGGTTGTTGAGGGAATCCAGGATCTCCGTGACCAGTTTAACATTATTATCCTGCACAGCTTTTAACTTAACTTCTTCGAGACGCTCATGGGCCTACACACACACACACACCACACACATAATAAAACAATGACCACTTCATCAGGCTGAGAGAGAGAGCTTAGAATGCCACACAGTAAATAACATGAAAATCCAAACCTCTTTATTTCTATTAGGGATGGGGAAAATGTGGTTCTTATAACCCCAAAATTTGGTATTTTTGAGCATATAACCCTTTACTATGTTAAAAGCAGGTAAAACAACACTGAAAGTGCAGAGCTGAAACAACACATTCAACAACTTTGTCGAGCAGGTGCATGCCATATAAAAAAACATGTTCCCATACCAAATTCCTAATAACAACATAATTTAAGTGGATACTTCATGACAACATTCTTGTCCACCCCACCTATTCCCTTCATGTAAATCTTGTTTCCTTGTCCTAAGGCATCAGTCATCTGGCTAGTGTGTGAGCCAGTCATCTGGCTAACATGAAGAGAATTTCACAGTGAATTTCTCCACCAGCTACACTGAGCACACAATGGGCTTTGGTTCTGTTTTTACAGAAAGATGAGAAAGAGGTAGATAGACATGGACACCCAACATTAGGGTGCACTAAAAGGATAAAATGTTATTTCACGGTAATTTCGTATCTCAATATTGATGTAAATAGCAATATAGTACATTTCTGGGAAGTCAGCTGAGAGTCTGTATGCTAGTGTTACTGACAAGAGTTTAACACCCTGCTGTAGGCTTAGTTTTATCACATGGGGAAAGGAGATCATATGTTATTCCTTGACTGATAGAACACTGCATTGTTTCAAGTGTTGCTCTTGTTCTGTCCAAATACTTAAGGTCAAATTACATAAATGAGACACCATTAAAATGCCATGTTCTTGTGACTTCCATGCGAAACATTAACAGATCTCAAATCAAACAATCCCTGTGATACACACAAGACAAAGGGAAATTACACTAACTGTTCAATATACAGTGTATATGACCTCATTCAACAGTTCTATTTGATATGACATTACACTAAACTACAGTACATACAGGCCTATGTAGCAGGAAAAAAATGTGATATCCAAGGAATGCAGTGCTCCGTTTGTTAGAAATGAGGACAAGAGCTTGCCTTTTCTATAGAAACTCTATAGAAAGCCATTTGTCCTTCATGCTGTCAGTGTCAGTCCTCTTTTAGCTATGTGAAATTTGATTTAACTGGTATTAAAAAAGGAACGTTTTCGGTTTACTCAAGCTTAAGCAGATGCTTTAAATTCAATACAATATGTAAAAACTACACGAGGTGTGAACTACCCTGCACAAATCTGATGCTTGTTTCTCTCTTCTAATGACAAGCAGTTGTACCATGCACTGGCCAGTGTACCTTGCATTTCCTGCAAGTAATTTAAACCTTGACACCGGAACAGTGGGCACACTATAAGATTAGTTAACGTCACAGGGTAGCACATTACAAGATGCTTTACATACGCTTGTTCAAAAATCATGTATGTTTAAGAGAGAGAGAGAGAACAGCTTGAACTATTTCTCCTTTCAGCCCGCAAAATTAAGCATTTGCCCATTGTCTTCCTAGTTGAAATATGTTGTTGAGCCTCCAGGGTACACCGCCAGGATGCAGTCGCAATCCTGGACGTGTGGCAACATGTGACACTACATTACACCTTAATTTCCTCGGGCTCACAGTGACATTTGCTCCTCTTCTAAACTATAGCTAGATGACCAGCTAATGAGATTACAACTCTGTGTGTGTGTGTGTGTGTGTGTGTGTGTGTGTGTGTGTGTGTGTGTGTGTGTGTGTGTGTGTGTGTGTGTGTGTGTGTGTGTGTGTGAGTGTGGAGTGTGTGTGTGTTTTTTACCTTTGCGAGGGAGCGAATGATGGGGCTCTCCATGATGCCTCTGAGGAAGATGAGGTCAATATCTTTGGCTCCTGAGTCTGATGGCAGGTCTTTCAGGTTGTCCAGTACTTGCTGCATTGCTGAAGGGGCAAAAATACACATCAAAGGTTGGGCTAACAGAACGCTAACCACACCCTTGACCTTTTTGAGCTTGAGCTGCTTTTGGAATGCAGGCAGATATGTTAGTGACAATGGTCATAGCCAGTAATACTGAAAACAATTAAAAATTCTGAGTCAAAACAATGTAACTATTACAAGAGCTTACAAGGCAAGAACAATAAATAGACAGTCTATCAATGGGCCAATTCACAGAGAACACCCCTTATTTCCTCTACAGCAGCAACAAGCACGCAAAGTCACAAAGGGTTTGTTCTACTAACAGATCTGCCTTGTAGAGGCTGAGAGCACACAGCAAGAAACTTGAGCTCGAGATCCTGACAAAAACAGCTTTAATTTAATTTTCAATTATTATAATTTCAATAAAGTATACAAAATATCTTACTGTACTTCCCAGTAATTATCTTTCCATTAAAATTTGTCATAAATTCTGTTTTTGTTTTTTCAGAAAAATAAGTAGTCCATTTGCATTTTTTTTTTAAATAGAAGAAGACATACTATGGGAGACAAACATTTGGCAGTTTTGCAATCACATGTCAACATTTCTTTTGGTTTTGCCATGTTTCACAGAGAGACAAATGTGAAAGTTCAGAGGCAGCAACAAACCCGCCCACACAACTATGTCTGGGCAGTGGGCACAGTACCATTTGAATGGTAATGAAATGTCAAATCTTGCAAACAACATTACAACAGTTCCCATGCATTCAATTAGTTAGGACTTTGTCTTTGACAGCTTACCTTTGCCAGACTTTGCATTGGCCACAGTCATGTTTAATATTCCTCAGCTCAGGGCAGTGAAACTCTCTTAAAACGGCCAAAAGCTGCCCAACTGTCCGCTTGCAGAAACCAGTGTAACTGCTGCAAAAGGTAGAAAACCTGTTTGAGTCAGTAAACTGTACGCCAAGATAGCCATATTGTACAAGCCATGTCATTAATTTAATCAAGCTGACATTTACTAACACGTGTTGAACAAATGCAGATACAGTATGGAGGGATGAGACACAAAATGACAGAAAACATTTGTTTGTCTTGTCTTGAGCTACTAACATGCTCATGAAAGAGAGCATGTTAGTACAGAGAGCTCTTATGAATTAAGAGAATGACAAAGAGGGCCATTGAATGATGTCCCGTCCATCTGGCGAAAGGTTGTGCCAGCTACACAGAGGTGGCCCCTGGAGACTCTGTACAAACATGATCTTCAAACAGAGCAAGAAAAAACAGCCCTATGCCTTAGTGGGTAGGTGGACAAACCGAAACGAGTTCTGGACTTTTTGAGCACAGGCCCCATTTAACTGTAAACTGTGTGAACATCATACATTTAAAAAACATTGTAAGAACAGCAAAAATGCAAAAACAACAACAAAAAGGCAGATAATCTTTCAGAGTAAAAAAGAAACAAGAAAGGCTCAAACTCACCTACAAACTGTGTTCAAATCATCAGTGCAGCACTCCAACACGGAGCCCCACGTTTTCTACAAAACACATTATTCTTCTTAGTTTGGTGAAATTGACCAAGGCAACCTAAAAAAAACAACTATGTATTGATAAAAGCAGCTCATGCTAGTAAATAACGTCATCCTGTTCATTTAGTAGTGTTGTAAATGCAGCCAATGTGATTAGCCAAGTCAATTACATAACCAATGTCTGTTTAAAAAGACTCATAATTACCATGATTACTACTCATTACCAAGTCAGATAAAGCTCAGCTCAGAAAGAGTGATACTGGGGACAGTGACGTATTCATTGTTTAGTTTTCTGTAGATATAAAAGATCAAAAGTAACTAAAAGAAGCCTTTCATTAATGGGACATGGGTCTATTTCACTGAATTACTATAAAGATTGTTCTAGTTGTTGTCATCACCAGTTCTTACTGCTCTGTTGCCCAGATATAGGCTGGAAATTAAAGCAACCATTCCAAAAACATTTAAATCAGACTTGTTTACAACCATAAAACGTTTTGAAGTAGTAATTCTCACCATCAAACAAGACCAAAACTAGAGACCATCTTGCGATGTCTTCAAAATGGTATATTGCTTTCAGTACTAGTAACAGTCACCCACTTTGAGCTCATTCACAATTTTCATAAATTAGGACCCAGTCTTGATGAATGAAGCTGAGCTGAGGCAGAAAGCACACAGTTGCAATAGCTAGAGTAACGTTACACTGCCTTTTATCAGACACATGAGGAGGAGCAGCCAGGTGGGACGTGAACGCTATGTGCTCATGGTGGCAGATAAGTTCATAAATAGTAAGTTAGTTCTAATGTCATGGGAGGACACTAAAGAACAATGGAGCTTAATAAGCCTTCAAGAAACGTGTTGGCTGCAGTGGTTTACATTTGCTATCAAGCTACACGCGCACTAGGCACGTGCAACTACCACTTTCAATGTAAGGCAACATTAACTTAGCTGAACATGATAATTAGCCATTGGTAGCTAATTAGCAGTATTATATTTTTATATTTGACATATTTTAAACTTCAGCCACATGCTGTCAGATCGTCATTGGCGTTAACTCCACTAACGTTAGTGCCCGTTCCGTACCAAGTCAATGCTAGCCATTGCTAGTTTGTAAAGTTAGCTAGCTCACATAGGTAAGTTAGCAATGCTAATGCACGCTAGCAAACACTAGCGTGCGCTTACAAGTTAAGTAGCCATCTTTCAGAATTGACCAATACCGTTATTTTATTACAAAAGGTAAGCGCACTTAACCGAGCTAACTTCGCTGGTTTAATTAATTATCTCTTGCGAATTAACTAGCTAGTATGTGAAGTAACAGTTAGCTGCAAGTCCAGTCATTGGCTTGGCTAGTAGTAATCGTAATATCATGTGGCTCAGACTAGCTAACGTTAGCTAACGTCAGCTGGTCGTGAGAGCCAATAAACGAGGGTGCCATGATGAGACCCTGTTAAAATAAATAAATGATAAGTTACCTGATTTAAGCATTACCATCCAGTCACACTTTCATGCTTCCCTCAGTTTCAGAGTTTCCTATTTCGCAGACCACTTGCGCAATAATAACTTGTTAGTGCATTTCCAGTGTGCCTGCCTGCGCCTACCCCATCCAGTGACAGTGTGATGTGCAAATGACATGCCGTTCAAGTGATATCTAGGTCATCGAAATCCTGCACAGCACAACCCGCCCATATTATTTATTGTAAACATTACCTTACAATAATTCAATTCAACTTTATTTCAGACAAACGGGTCCATATCAATATAAAATACCTGTAGATGAAAAAAAGGTGTGTGGAGGTAAACTGCATCGATGGTTTCTTCAAATATTGTTTCCCCAATAAATGCAATGACCCCCTAAAGAAAAATCGTAAATACCCTCTGATTGCTTTTGATTGTACACTGTACATACTCACTGCAATATTGTGAGTTGACCGATCAATACAATTTGGTCATCATAAATTAAAACATACAATAGCCCTTACGATAGTTTGTTCAGCTACCAGGCCTTTAAATCTGTAGTTCTGAATTAAAAAATGTGCCAAAATAGATGGAAAATTAGAGCGCTTTACAGAATCTATGCATTGTCAGTGGAGTAGTGTGCCAGTAATAACTGATTTATCTTTTCGCTCTGGCAAAACATCATGCACCATATCATTGCCTACTATTACATAGCCAACAACATGTTTAAGAACTAAACTTTGTGGAAACACTTACCCCATGAGGAAGATATACTGTATTTGATCTTGCTATCATTGGCACCTGTGATAAACCATCCCCACATCTGGCTACAAATAATCCCATTTGTACCACTCATTAGCATAAAGAACCAAACAATATTCCATTCCCCAAATCTGGTAATTCAGCTACACTGAAGCTTCCTAAGAGAGCCAGAGCTTAGTTATAGAAAGCACAGTAGCTTGGACCAGGTGTCATAACAGAGTTAACCCCGTGTTGCGTGATTCGCTTTTGATGTATCCAGGTCACTTGATTGGATTAAACTGTTAATCTGTTTACATCGTGTACATCACAGCTGGCTTGATAGAACAAGTGAAATATACAATACTGTAGTGTACTCAATTTACAGTTAATTTGTATTTTACTCTCCCCAAAATATAACATTAGTTACACTTCATGTAGCTAGTATGTGTTTATGCAAATGCGTGTACATGTGTGCACATATTCATTTATGTATGTTTTTTTTTTCTTTATCACTGGGTAAAGATTGCAAATATGAGAATTTACTGTAAACTAAGTGAATGAATTGCAATAAAAGTATCAACATATAAGATTAGCAGACATTAATTATAAGTTATTTGCCCCACTTGAAAATGTCTTAACATTTTTAGATGCCTGTTCACCAGTAGAGAGCACTGTTACTCCATCACTGCATGACACACATGATATATTGTTTAACATACCTACACTGTAGATACTCCACATGCAAGGTATTTTATTTTTATTTAACCTTTATTTATACTCGTAGGGCATTGAGGTTTCCCTCATTTTCAATTACGACGAGTTTACATCAAGAGTCATACACAAAAACAACAGCAATGACAAATAAACATGAGCAAAGTAGCAGATGGGAGTAACCTCTAACCTTGGAGTTTGTTGCAGAGCATTCCATGTGCTAAGGGCATCGAAGAAAAAGGCCGTTTTACCAAGATCCGAACGCGTGCAAGGAACCCTAATGGTGAGCCAATTGTTGGATCTGGTTTGGTATATGTCAATCCAAATGAGCCAGAGTGAGATAATGGGTCAACATGTTATTGACATGTTGACCCATTTAACAACATTACAGACTAAAATAGTTGCATTACACAATGTTTATTCCATGCAGCACAAGTTCATTTCATGTCAGTAACAGACGTGGCAGCAGCTTTGTGGGAAAGACAGTCTGGATATGAGAGCTCCAGCAGCATCACCACAGTGGCAGCCCATCATACCTATAACACAAGGAAGTTAAATAAAAATTGTTGTTTTTGACAAACATTAAAACCTATGAAATATGTTTTCCTGTCCCTATTCATATACAAGTGGAAGACAGTGAATTAAAAACATCTCTCAATACTAATTAATCCAACACCACAACTTACTACAACCTTAAAACTCAGCACTTTTTTGACACAGTGCAAACATATGGCTGTTGTATTGAATTACACTGCATTGATTGGGAGTTTGCACTTTTCTGGTGTTTCATCTCACATATTTTATCATGCCAAACTATACATTATATTGCATAAAACTGACATAGACAACACAATTTAGCTTTTAAAAAGGCTTTACAAAATGTATAAAAAGCAACATTTTAATATAATTTACCTGACGTAGTTTGATTCTGGAATACTCTCTGTGCTCTCCCTCACCAACACATCTGAAAATATAGTATCTGGGGTGTCTCTTTTCCCATACCTATGCATGGAAAAGAGTCAAGCAACATATCAATACTTCTTTGCATGTACTTTAAAAATGACCTGAAATTACAGTATGTGCTAGAAATATGAACAAAGAAGAACTAACCTCTGTCTTGTAATGAGATTGATGTAGTGTCTTAGAGCAGAATAATATTTGGCAAGCTCCTCAGGTGGTGCGCCTTCCCGGGGACTGGCCGGCTTGGCTGGGTATGCGTTTATGCCAGAGTGAATACAAGCCAGCAGACAGAGAGCCAGAATACTCAGCGACATCACAGCACTGGAGCGAACCCTGGATCACAGTCAAAATGCATAATACAAAAGTATTATTCAACAATGTCACAATGCCAAAATCCGAAATAGAAGCTCCATATTGGAGTGTTACTCCACCATAAAAATGAATAGACAAAATGTATAATACAAAAAGTATTATTCAACAATGTCACAATGCCAAAATCAGAAGTAGAAGCTCCATATTGTATTGCTACTCCATTAAATAGATACAGATACAACATTAAAGCTGCCAGATCCAACCATACTTACTGAAATTCAGTCGAAAGTGTGCCTTTCAATTTAAAGGTAAGAAATAAAAAATATCGCTTACATTATAATGCAACACTTCTGCTGTAGTCGGCTTTCTCGCTGTTCAAGGTACCTTTGTCAGATTCCCAACATTGCCTGTGCTTTATACAGTGTGTGTCAGATGGGGAGGGAGGGTCATTTCATTCACTTTTAGGGTACTCCTGAGAAATATCTACTGCCTTATTGGTTAAGTAATCCCTGAGTGCCAAGGCAATGAAACAAATGGAGATACTCAGTTACATTATTGTGAAAAGAATTAATTAACATGTTAATTATTTGACTTGAATGTGTACGTGTTTTTTTTTTTCAGTATATTGAAATTAACTGCATTACACATTTCCTGCATCAGTCAACATGTGTGCTTTGAGGATTGAATTATTCCTGAATGACCACACTTGTGTTTTACAACATGATCACCACCTTTGCAGCAAATTATAATGTTAATTACGTATAAATTCACATACGCACACATAATTGATTCATATCAACTTGAAATGTAGTTATTTTATCCTTAATCATTATTGTTTCTACATTAAATCCAGTAGGTAGGCCTTAAATGTTTGAAAGGTAGAAAAGCGTACCCTTAATTACAGCAAATTTCACTTCTGTTCAAAAGTAAGTTTTAATGGCAAAGTATATTCCTTGCCAAAGTAGTGGCAAGAGCGGAGACAAACCTCTTTTCATTTAGAGTGTCCACTTAAGAGTCACGGCCAGCGTGACAAGTCTCAATAAAACCAATGGCGTGTAACTTGAAATGGCCGATAATGGTCTGTTGTTTTCACATTAAGTTGAAATATGATGATGTTTCAGTTTATAGAGAAATGCAGAGGGGGTCTGCATCAAGAAACAAAAACATTAATCAATTTAATTATGCACAGATATTCTGAAATATATAATGCTGTTAGAAAACTAAGAATTAAAAGACAAGGCAGATGGTAGTCCTTATCACATGATGATAAAAGTCCTGATATAATACTTATATAAGTGATTAAGTCAAATGTTTTGAGGGGTTAGCAGTTGTAATTCAGCAGGAAAAAAAAAATCTTCGAAAGTCTCAAACTCATTAATAAATGTAAATACTGTATGAATCCATGCATTTTATATTAAAATCTAGTGTACGTAATCTACATGAATGCAAAACCGTGGCACTATAACTCCACTTTAAACCCTACTGACGGAGACACAGTTTTATTAAGACAATAACTGAACAATTTTGGCCAAACCAGGAAGCATCCCTCAAATGACACCAAATCATACAAGAAAGGACAGTAAATCACTCAAACCCATAGATTTTCAATTCCAGTTGATAGAGGGCACAAAAAGCTTTCAGCCCCTAAATGGTAAGATTACTTTAATGGCAACTACTTTCTTCGAAGAGCACTCTAGTGAAATTTGACAGTAGATTGTTTTCTTATGACAGTCATAGTTCTAGTCGAGAACTCTATTCCAGAGCGACAGCACAGTCTTTGAAAAGGAAATACAAACTTCTTACTTTTAGCCTCATTATAATAATAATAATAATAATATAAGCATATGAATCAGCAAAAAAGTGCTTACATTTTAATACAATGATTTAAATAGACATATCAAAGTATCACTCCCATGCTATCCTGTTGACGGTCAATACAAATCTGTCAACATGAATGCTCCAAAATTTCCAGAGAGCAAAGTTCTAAAACACTGTCAAAACTAAAATACATTGGAAATGTAGTGGAGAAAGAGAAGGCCAATCATAAATGCCTGATTTAAACACTTAGTCACATCAGCTTGCAGAATACCTTGCCAACAAATGAAGACCAGGTGGATAAAGCACAGAGAGCCCTTTAGTGCCATGTCTGATACGGTTGATGTGCTCTCTCGTAATACTCCTCATCAACACCCTCCACTGAGAGAACACCAGATGCAGCCAAATGCCAAACCACCTGCAGGACGCAGACTTGTATCAAAGAACTTAAATACTCACTCCTTAATAATATTATTATTTACTTGATTTTATACAGCAAATAAAATACTAGAATGCTAACAGCACAGATGCTACATTGGCTTTTAGCAGAGGATTGAAGCGTGGTTGGGGCATGTGGAGATAAATGATTTATGCACAGCCAATTGCATACCAGAGAGTCATGAACAGCTTTCAATTAATTATCTCTTTTCTCTGTGCAATATGTGGTTGCCATGCACATACACTGGTGAAAATATATCTGCAAATAAAAGATGATAAGCGTTATACTGGTGCAAACAAGTGCAATCACAATACACTTTTGTGCCACCTAATGCTCCTTATCCAGCAATAAATCTACTATGCAAGACTCTGCTACTGCAGTTTCCAAAAGCTAACTAATCTCCCTCAATCTCTTCCATCATAGACACTATGGCCATTAGTGGCTACACAACAGCGGGTAAAATGGCAGTGCAGCTAATGAGAACATTAGCCACAGTAGCAATGTTTGAGTCAAACACAACTATTTTTTTCACCGGTTTCATTTTTCCCTCTCAAGTCATTTTGCTAACCCACTAGAAAGCAGTTGGTTTAATAGTTAGTGACATAAAAGGTCATAAACTACATTTATTAAAGGATTGCATTTATTGGTTTTGTACAAACTCACACATGCCACCATTAACAAATTAAAATAGTTGACATTTTTTTATTTGTCTTTATTAAAACTATAAATATTGAATATTGATCATCAATTTCAAGTCCATATAGTTGCTTTTTAGTGGGTTTTTGATGGGTGTAAAGATGGAAACTTAAGATTTCACTATTACTGTGAATCATTCTTCACTTTCAAACGATGTAAGTACAAACAACACAACCACAAGGCACATAAAACTTTCAAACATCAAGTTCCATCAGGCTGTGTAGGCATCTTCCACTTCATTACATTTTTACATTTGGCTAATGTTCTGATCCAGCATGACTTAAAACAAGTCAATGAAACGGAATGGTCACTTGCTAGGAAGTTATAAAAGGTACTCTGTGTGTGTGTGTGTGTGTGTGTGTGTGTGTGTGTGAGACTTGTTTGGATCTCATTCTCCACTAAACTGCTGGTCTGCTTAACAAAAAAAACTGCACTTTTTAATCTTCAAATGATAATGTATCAGTGTATTTCAATGTGATGTCATGACAGGAACTCAAATGTTTATAAAAATCATAGCGATGAGATCTGAAAATGTTCACCCATCAGTTTTATAATTTAATCAAAACAAACCGTATTTTATTTAGAATAGCACAGCATGTTAAACCCTAAATGCTGGTTATTTGCCAAAGACGGCACAGTTGCAGACTGTAGAACAAGTGCAGACCAACCTATCTGTATATTACCAATTCCCTGAAAAACCTCTTTGCACACGTTAAGTACTGAGTGAGTGCATGTCACAACTACTACTTTGGCCAAGAACTTCTCTTTTTCCTTGAGCAATCATCCCATTTGGTTGAAAGCATCAACTGGAATGGCTTGTTCCTGGCAGACAACTGCTGAGTGAATGGGAAACTGTTTTGGTACTTTCTTGAATATTTACTTTTCATGAGGCTTTATTATTTATCTCCACTACATTCTTAATGTCAGTCATTTAACAAAAAAAGACCACCACCACACCAGAAAGGGACCATTCTTTGCCATGAGTACTTTTAGTTTGAATAATTGTGTAAAATTCAATACTTTGCAGTAAATGTGACTGAAGAAGAAAAAACCTGTTGCAATACAAGGGAATATTTAAAAAATAAATTTGAAGATATCTAGAACGGTATTAAAATAATTTATTTTTAACCATAACAATATGTTAAAACCTACACATTTTCTCCATGACTCCAAAAAAAACAACAACATTCAAACAAACACTGTGATTTTACAAATACCACCTGATGCCCTCTATCGGTCAAATAATATATGAAAAGGAAAGGTGTACACAATTAATCAACATGACGGGGCAGTGATTCCTACCGTGTTGCTGTACAACCCATTTTAATTTCTTAATTCCAAACAAAATGTTTTTTTTTATAATTTAAGTGACAAAAAAAAAAAATATATGCTTTTAGTTCTACTCACAGGGATAGGAAATGATGCATCCAAAGTGACAAAGCAGTAAAGTCTGTTCACAACTTAGATGATGTGTCATTTTGTTACTTCCACATCATATATGAAGTCTTCTGGTAGCGTCTCCGTGGGCATGCTCATCAGCTGCTCATCATACATGCGGAGAGTCCAGAGTTTCTCCAGCTCGTAAACTTCTCGGGTCTCTGGAAGCATGAAGTGAACAACCATATTCCCTGAGACAGAGAGAGGAGCAGGGAAGTGAACACCACTGGTAACTATCGACAAACACCAGTTTATATAAAAGAATGTCTAAAGTGGACATTAGAAGATAGGATCTCTACGCTTTGCATACCGAAGTCAATACACATCCAGTCCTCTGCATCCTTTCCTTGGATCTTGACATTCCGAGCGCCATCTTTCTTTAGAAACTTATACTGGGAGGAAAATCATTCATTGTGTAAGTTTCAAAAACAAAACGCAAGTTGCACATATCAACATTTGAGAATGACAAAACAAATGTTAGTTACCACTTTGATGGCATAAAGTGCCATTGCGCGGAGGTGTCTCGGCGATACACCGCTGACAACAATGAAGTTCTCTGTGTATTTGATCTGCTCTGGTACTTTAATCACACAGATGTCCACTGCATTTTCCTGACGCAGTAAAGACACCAGCACATCGAGAGTGAATGTCTCAGAGGATCCTGAAGAAAACAAAAGTAAAAACATTTTGTGTGACAATAATCAAAAGTATGTGAACGCTATAGTGCATCTTTTTTCATTCATTGCATGGTATATCTGTGCTGAAACAGAGACATGCCATCACATACAATAATTAAAGCAATGCAGGGTGACTCAGGGGCCTCATCTATTACAGTTACTAAGGCTGAAACTAACAATCTTCTCAATATCCATTAATTTGCTGATTATTTTCCTGATTAATCACTTTATCGTTTAGTCGGCGTGTCAAAAAAAACACAAAAAAAAAAAAGTCACGTCACAATTCCTAAATCTGAAACGATTAATCAATTAGTCTATCAACAGAAAAATACTCAGCAACTATTTTTTTCTGCTGTTGCAGCTCCAAAACTTTGGAATGGACTGCCTCTGCACATTAGACAGGCCTCCTCTCGGTCTAATTTTAAAAATCTTCTTAAAACCCACCTCTTTTCTTTGGCTTTTAACACCAGGTAGAGTGTTGATCTTATGTGTATACTTGCATATTTTTATTGTGTGCGGGCAGTGCATTTTATTTTTTTATCTATTCTACTTATATCTACTTTATATTGGGTACCTCATCTTTTTATTGTGCTTTTATTGTGTTATCTATTTATTCTGTTTTATCTTTTTGTGCAGCACTTTGGAAACCTTGTGTTTGTTAAAATCGTGCTATATAAATAAAGTGGATTGGATATTTTGATAATCGTTTTAAGTTATTTTTCAAGCATAAAAAGCCACACATTTGCTGGTTTCAGCAATTGTGTATATGTATATAGTGTATTATAATAAACTAAATATGTTTGAAGTTTGGACTGTTGATTGGACAGTCCAATACTCCAAACAAGCTATTTGAAGATGTCACCTCGGGCTCTGAGAAATTGCAATGGGCATTTTGCACTACTTTTGGACATTTTATAGGCAAAATGATCAATCGATTATCTGGGGAAATAATCAGCAGATTAATCAAATTAATAATTGTTAGTTGCAACCATATAAGAGCCCAATGTGATGTCTTTAAATTTGTAGTTTTGTTCAACAAACAAAAACCCCAATATATTCAATTTAGGGTTGTGTAATGTTCATTATAATTAATGAATTAAAAAAATATATTATTCTATTAATCGATTCATCATTTGGTCTATTAAATGTCAGAAAACAATGAAAAATGTCCATCACAGTTTCCCAAACCCCAAGGTGACTTATTCAAATGTTTTATTATCCATATGGATATGTAACAAAACAGTGTCCAACTAATAGTGCAACAAGAAAGATATTCAGTTTACTTGACGTATGGTAAAAATTACAAGATTACTCAATTATAAAAGACTTTAAAAAACATTAAAAAAAAACAAAAAAACTATTTAATCTGTTATATCGACCGGTTCAATGATTAGTCGACTAATCTTTTCAGCTAAAAGCTACTTACTTTGACTCAGGGAACTGCTGTCACAGTCCATCTCATGCGATACCTCTTGAAACAGGCCAGTGCTGCTCTTGGAATCACTGCTTTCACTACACATCTCTGAATAAAATCGTTTTGTGTCTAAGTGACGGGCGGAGACATGATGCCAGTGCGGACATGAGGATAAACTTGATGTAAAACGTCGAGGCAAACACAGACTGTCACGAGATTTGGGGATCGAACTGATGCTTCTAAAAACACCGGTTTGCTCCAGTAAACCGCTACTTTTAAATACCGAGGATACCAGCTTCTTAGAGCGACTTAGCATATTCATATTCATTTTAACTCGTACAACATAACACTTCAGTCAATGCCATCCACGAACCTATGCTAAAATGAGCTAAAAACAGGAAGTAACTCTCGTCACTGTCTTTTAATTGGTTCGCGCGGCTCCTTCGTTGGTCACTTGCCTGAAATAAATGTAAAGCACCCCCTATCGACCCCAAAGTGTATCGAACTCAGAACATCAGATGGGCATATTCAAATATTACCACTAATAGTTGATGGCAAATTAAAAACAAGAGGCAAGGTATACAATTGTATTCTTTACATTTATTTCTGTAGGAAAATTTCAGAGTGAAAAATCCTAAAAATATATTGTTTTACAAAATCAATGCATCCGTCCTTAACGGGGTGTAATATATAAAATTGTAAACATACAGTGATTGTAAAAATTTCAATAATTCTATATTAATTCAACCTGAGGTATAATCTTATTGGTCAGCACATTGTCATAGAAACCACAAATTCAAGTATGTAAACAAAACGTTGTGCATGTGTAGATCAGAGCAATGTCCATTTTTGTATATTTTGTTCACTGTAGTCGTCATTGATCAGCACCGTCAGAGTCCATAATTACATTCAGTCTCATGCCCACAGGAATATGGTCTGTAAGGCCAGCCAGCTGGGTTATAAAGGTCACCTCTTCAACTTCCTGGATGGAGAAAACGAGAGTGCATGTTTTTTTATGATGCTTTATGCTTTTTAAAATGGGGGATAACTTGTTTTAAGACCTTTTCTATAAGTACTGACTCATAGTCAGTAGTTTTGCCATATGCAAATGTTTAAATGAATTATATGGCATCTAAAAGTAAATTGTAACTTGAATGAGAAGTAATGGAGAAGACCGAGTAGAAGAAAAGAAAAAAAACACACAGGGACACGTACTGTTCGGCAGTGCTTTGAAATGGAGCTTTCGCGATATAGGATGTAGTCGATCCGACGACCAATCCACGGCTGACCAGTCTCAGGGTAAACCAAAGGGCTGCCCTCTGCAGCAACAGGAGGGGAGATATACTGCTTTCTTAGATCCTCGCTCTCCAAGGTTCTACACAGATACACAGAGAGAGAGGACAGAGTGGATCGTCAGATCAGCTTCAGTGAATAAACAGTGAGTAAGGAGTTCTGGTCATGTCACATTATAGCTACCATGTAGCTATCATGTCACACATAGTGATGTGCTGTGCAGGGGCTTAAGAAAGTAGAACTGAGTGTACCTTTGTAAATTTTCTGGGGTGTTTACGTCATCTTCATACAATGTGGGCTGCTCCAGCAGAGTACCTTTAGATCCAAACCAATAAACTGTTATTATTTGTCTTGTATGTATGCCATATTTGATGTAGTCTAATTGCTTGTAATGGTACGCACCAATGACCCAGGGCTTCTCTTTTCCAGGCCCTGCCCTGCAAGGATCTCTGTATTCCTCAAACAGATGGTGATTCTGTTCCAAGGTGTCATCTTGACAAACAGAAAACAATTAAATACAAAATTGCTTTCAGAAAAGAAAAAACATTACTTAATTAAAGAATAGAATACTGTCAGAAACACACCAGGTGAGCAGTTGTCAAAGTTGAAATCTCCACAGAGTACATCAAAAGCGACATCCTCGTCAGGCAGTTTGTTGGCAGTTTGAAAATCGCCAATCCACTTGGTAACCATGTTCAACTGCTCACAGCGAATTTCCCCTTCACCTGATTAAAGAAAACCCAGACCAGCTGTAACAGGCGTATCTCTCTGTTTTCTCAAAATGAAAATGCCAAATTTTTTGTTAATCTGAGCAGACCAAATCAGAAAATTTGACTTGCCTTCTGGTGCATGAAGATGTGTGCAGTTAAAATAGCCAACCACATTCTTCTGTTTCTGATTCTGCCCGATTAGCACCTGAAAAAAAATCCAAAAACATTATCATTACTGAGTTCTCTAAAACGGTCATCTTCAATAAACTGTTTTGACTAGTATCAAACAGTGGTTATGTGACAACTTTCTGCTTCTGAACTCAGATAAAACAGAAACTCTTATTATCGCCCCTGAAAGTCGTATCCCTGAGATAAAGCAGCATATTGGGGACTTAGGCTCGTCTGTCCAGCCGAGTCTCAGGAGCTTAGGTGTGGTTTTTGATTCAGCTATGTCATTGGATCAGCACTCTAAATTATTAGTTAGGAACTGTTTCTTCCAACTGAGAAATATTTCTAAGTTAAGAACACTTGTGACTAAGGATGAATTAAGAACGATTATTCATGCTTTCATTTCTTCACGTTTAGATTACTATAAGTCTTTTTACCTGTCTGAGTAAGAATCGGCTTTATCATCTCCAGACTGTTCAGAACTCTGCTGCAAGGCTTTTAATGCACATTAACAAAAGAGCAGACATCACACCTGTTTTAGCATCACTTCACTGGTTACCAGTCCAGTACAGAATTCAATTTAAAATCCTGGTCATTACTTTCAGAGCCTTGCACGGTCAAGTTCCTTCATACATCTCTGATTTGATACAGCTACGTATCCCCCCCCTGTAGTCTGAGATCATTAGGTCAGATGCTATTAGTGGTTCCCCGCACTCATTTTAAAACTTTCGCTATGTTGTGTGGATTGTGTCGAATCTTTTAAAAAGCAGCTGAAGACTCTGCTGTTCAAGCAGGCTTTTACTTAGTCGAGTGGGTTTTATGGTTGTTTGTTATGTTTTCTATTTGTATTTCAATTTGCTTGTATTGTGACTTCTTGTGTTGTATTGCATTTTATTGTGAAGCACTTGTGAAAGGTGCTATACAAATAAACCTTACTTACTTACATTTTCACTGTGTTCATACTGTGACAAAAGCATGAGTAATAATAAATATGAACTCCACAAAACAAAAAGGACAACTGCATTAACTGATAGTGGCCTAATACATGATATTAAATAAGGTACCTTAGCAGAAAGGAGGCCCTTTGCAGCCAGTGCGTCTTCCCCACGGCCGTTGGGAAAACAGCGGTACTGGGCCTCGAGCACAGGGAAACGGCTGGCTAGAAACAAGCCACTGTTTAAGAACTTGAAAGAGGAACATCTGCATGGTGGCTGGCAGGCATACACACCAACGTCATACAGTATGTGTCCAAACACAGGTCTTAGTGCTTTGGTGAGCTTCTGTGCTGCCCTCTTATCAAACACCTCTTCTAGGCACAGTATGTCCACATTTGCTGGAAACAATGACGACACTTCCCAGGGTATATCGTCCTGCTGGTGGAGACCCTGGGAGAGCAACGCTCGGGGGGCACTCCGGTGACCTACTCGGCCCTGCTGGTTGGAAATCTGATTGGAATTGAAAATGGGAGAAGGTGAGTCAGACGACGGCTCCTCTGTATCATCACAGGGCACACAGACCACGTGACTATTGGACTCTGGAATTGAAACATGTACTTCAGCTAAATCGGAATGATGACTCACTGGGGGCTGTGCTTGTCTATCAGTAGCCCCGTATGTAGGTGAGTTAACTGTGGGAATGAGGCTGTTTGAGGGGCTGAGAGTACCACAGCTGCTGGGGGAGTCAACAAAGATGCAGATATGGGGTCGACACACACCCTGCACAATGTGCTGACCGATGGCAGCCGCCCTGCGCTGGGTGTGCCCCAGGTTGTTGAAACGAGCCAGGCTGTCAGGCAACAGACACAGGTTGGCTGTGGCAAATCCAAATGATGCCTTTCCTACCAGCTCAAAGCCCCTGTGTGTCTCCTTCTCTGGTGAGAATGGTGTCTCTCTATGGTAGTAAAAGGGCCTGCGGCAGGCCTGAAGAGGTGCCCAGAGAATAAATCCAACAAGAGCCAAGGGGGCTGTAGCAAGAAAAAGAATTAAGAAGATAATAGAGCTGAAGAAGATTTTGAGTGGGTGGAGGTAGCATTCCTGCTCCAGTCGCTGGGTTTGCTCCAGGGTAGTGGACTTGATCACAGCAATGAGGCGATCAAGAAACCAGAAGCAAGGCAGGATGAATGCCCATCCCACAGCATGGATGCCTGCAACAAACCCATTAGGAAATGGAGACGACTGCAGGGCCATGCCTCTGCCCCTTTTCTAAGCAACAAACAGGATGAGCAACATCGGGACTTCCTGTTCTAGCCTCATTCCAGGACAAAGTCTCACTCATGGGCTCCACTGGACACTAAGACAAGAGAAAGAAATTAAAATGATTAAAATGTAATGGCGTAGCTCTATTCTTACAACCCATATTAAACAGTTACATTGTGGGTTCTCAGGAATAACTGGATTTCATTCTCACATTGACTTCATGTCCTTACATGCAATTGTAAAAAACAGACCAGACCAGCTTACTGCATGCTTATGCAATGCATCATGATCACTTTTAAGGAGGCAAAGAGAAAACATGGTGCAAGCAGCCTATAATCCAGCTGTCACCATCTGCACAGTGTTGCTAACCACTGGCGATATGGGCCTGTCTGAACACCACACCTTTGTGTGTATTAAAAGATTAATTATACAGTCTGAAGTCATTGGGTGTATCAAAGGTAAAACCTAAGACAAATGTTTCTAATCTTGTATAGATTTTATTTTTTCCATTTCTAATCTGATAAAACAATTTTAAATAGTATCTCTAATATAATATTTTCAGAACGTGTGATACACTGACATACATTCAAGAAGTCTGGATACTATACATTTTAATGTGAAAAATCTGACCATATAATGCAAACACTGTTTTAGCGTGGATTTGCCCTTTAACCTTCAGTATGTTGCACTCAAGCGGTCACTCATATTGCAGACGTCGGGCTCTATTCTTTACTATACTATGCAATAATAACCAAGGGACCTTTTATCGGTTCCTTGGCTATTAACAGGACAAAATAGGACAGAATACAACCAGGAACAAATCCCTAGCTAACACCCCAATTATATTTACAATCACCCCATTCAAAGCAGGCTACCATAACTTTAAGTGTTTTATCGTCAAGGGATGCGAGCTTTCTGTATCATTGTGCCTGCCTGGTCAGTTGATACTCCTACAGGTAGCTAGGTTAGGTGGTGCTGTGACAGCAATGGCCACGAGCCTGTGTGCAGGCATGCTAAAATAACAGTTTCACTTATAGACGATTTAGAAAGACGTTAAAACATTGCATAAACATTGATGTTTATAACCGCATATGGTTGCGGTATAATTATAGCACCTGAGCACTGAAATCTCACACTTAACACATGCTTTAAATAGTCTACCTTTTTAATTATCGAAAATGAACGCTGTCACTTGTTCTGTTGCGTAGCTAGCTTAAAACAATCGGCTAACGTGGCAGCACAGATGCTGTCTTACCTTAGCACGAAAACTGGGTCAGTCCGTCTGGTGAACCCATACAGCAAACAACGTACTAATATACTTATTTTATTAGATTTATTAATTAGGGTTGTCAGATGTTCAAAGGAAATGATCAGTTTCTAACTTAAAAACAGATAACCGGTTCAGTAAAGAACGTAAGACACTAACCCACACTTCTCTCAGCGGCTTGTCGTCAGCATTGACATCAGAGGGTTTTATTAAGCCACACCCTAATGGGGTTGTCATGGTGCCGGGCCCGTCTGGCACGTGATCTTACCTGAGCTCGTTTCACTGAGCTGACCTACTATTGAGTAGGATAGTAACTAAAGCAGACAGACAGAATAATATACTAGTTCCTTTTTTTTATATATTGAAAATAAAGGAAAATATTTTATAATAAATGCTATATTTACTTTGTAAATACCACATCCACAAATGCAAATTCAATGGTTATAAACCTTTCTTTCCTGTTTTTAAGATATGCAACCTTTGTGAACTTGCAGGACTGATTTTGGAGCATCTTGGACTAAGGTTGGTACTATTGAATAAAAAGCCTTGTTGTCCTCTTTGCCTGTATACCCCTGAACCTTGTGTTGTCAATGTTGTAATGTGTTTGTCTTTGTATGTCCTATATGTATTGTATATACTTTTGTATTGATTAAAAATAAAAATAAAACAGGAGGATAGTTACCGTAACCAACTGAGTACTCTTCGATTCAGAATATCCAACTAAATATGCAGTGACTTCAGTACAATTTATTGTGCAGTCATCATGGTTGCAAGTATAATAGGCCTACATGTTTACATTTATTTATTCATTTTGACAAAATGTTTACCATTTCATGCCAAAAACCTATAATTTAGGTTAAGTATTAATCTACAGGTATCAAGTACACTGTGTAGCAAGCTATAGTCCAGCATGTGTAGCCTACATTAATGTTGCTGCAGAATAAATTAATAAATGCTGAAGATTATTTCACCTGCTGGAACAATTATCTTGCAGAGATAATAGGAAGGCCCATAATAAACTCATGATGATAGCTTTTAGTCCCTCGAGTGATATTACTCCAACCCAGTGGTGGAATGTAACTACATTTACTAAAGTACTGTGCTTGAGTACAAATGTGAGGTACTTGTACTTTACTTTATTCTTTTTATGCCACTTTATATTTCTCCTCCACTACATTTCAGACAGAATTATTTTACTTTTACTCCACTTCATTAATCTGACAGATTTAGTTTCTAGTTACTTTACAAAACACACAAATATGATATTTTATTATAAATTAAACTACTCAACAATATATACTTTAAGTCCAACTGAAATGATAAGCCGATTAAACACTTAGTTGACTAACAGAACTATTTTCAATCATTTTCCTGCATTGAGTACTTTTACTTTTAATACTTTAAGTAGATTTTCCTGATGCTACTTGCATACTTTTACTTGAATAACATTTTCAATGCAGGTCTTTTACTTGTAACGGAGTATTTTTACAGTGTGGCATTAGTACTTTTACTTAAGTAAATGATCTGAATTCTTCTTCAACCACTGCTCCAACCCTAGACATCACTTGTCAACTAAACAGCATTTTATTTTATTTTAAATACATACATAACACATAGGCCTAGCATGCAATAGGCTGGTTTCAGACCTCTGAATTGCTGCCCACATGAACTGCAACAAAATGGTAATTCAATGTGATTATCAGGCTAGGTCCCTGACCGACTCACTCATCTCATGATCCATGATGCTAGGCATACAGTACATCCTTTCTGCTTAGCAGGCATCAATATGCTTAACTGATTATTTCTTTAACAGGTTAAGAAATTAAACTGCCCCAGTTTAATACTGAATATTGGTTAAAATAAGAACCCACTGAACCACTGTTCCACTGTCTTTTAACAGGTTGACCTTTTTGTTTGTACATGAAATCAGTTTGAGAAAGACTGAATGCTTTGTCTTTATGGCCTCAATAAAGTTGGCTGTTCAGTTTTACCATGCTTACTTACAAAGTGTATATGAATAAGCAAATATGTAACTGTGATTTCTTTTGTTGCGGTTTGCCCATTTTTAGAATGGCAGGTTTTATTGTGTGCACAAAATCATAGCAGCACAACATTTATCAGTGTTTATTTCCAATTTGTAGACAGTATACGTTTTGCTGGTCTCATACAGTCATGTCTACCAGAGAAGGAGAGGCCTTCCATCCTTCTCGGCCATGTCGCAGAGGCAGGTGAGCACAAGGAGCAGGTCCCTCTGAAGTTTTCTCGGTGCAGTGGTCATTATCCTCTTTCTCAGGAAATCTGAATTATTGTAGTCAATTGTCTGCGTGCTGTTTTCGCCAGGCCTCTCCTTCAGGATCCCATAGGCGTTAACAATAAATTCAGTGAAAGAAGGGTGAAGTTTTAATTTATACCCGAGCTGGTTCAACCTCTCCATGAGGTCAGCATACCTCTGAGTGAGATGAAGCTGATAGCCTTCATCTACCTTGCCTGTCAGAGGGTGTGTGGATACCTGCAAAAGAGGAAGAAAGGCATCCTTCTGATTTATATTTTGTGTGTTTTTTTTATTTATTTTTTTAAATATACTGCTAATGGGACTAGTTGTTCTAGCCTGACGTGGTCCTACTCAGATTCTAGTCAGAATGTGAGTCTGAAACCGCTCCATTGGGCTGTAATTATGGGGCGTGTTCCAGGCATTGACATATATATTAAGGTTCCAGGTTCCAACCGAACCAGGAAAAAAAATGCCTCTGCATTCATTGGATAGACCTCCAACCAATCAGAGCAACGGAACTCAACTCAACTGTCAACAGAACTCAACACTGTGTATCGTCTCCATAGCAACCACTCTTTGCACAATGCATTCGTTCTAACTTCCGACTTTTAGACTTTTTTGAAGCTGGATATATCATTTGTTTCTTGTAAATATAAATGTGGATAACGTTAGTGATAGTGACATGCTCGCTACAGTTGCATTTCTAGAGATGGATCGGCGAAAACACGTTTTATTTCTCTGATTCACGGCATTGTTCTAGCGCCGGCGCTACCTCTCTCCAGTCTCTCTAGCTACCATATAACGCTCTCTCTCTTCAGTCTCTCTCTATCTCGCTCCACCATATAACGCTACCGTGCTTTCGGGCAGTTGTTGAGGCTCCTCTGCTGAGGATTTTAAAATGAATGCGCTGTCGATATCGTCTGTAACAGACGCGATGGTGGGATCTACACATCTCAATTCTCCAGCGGCAGCCACCTGTTGTAAACAAATTCAACCCAAGCGTTCTTTGGTGACGTGGTTGATTCTGTTACTGTTGAACATCTGTCCGACAATCTGATTGGTCCGAACAGATCCTGTTCGGGCAATAATTGCTTCTCAACGGAGCGACTCCCTTATACTTATATATATATCACTATATATATGTCAATGGCGACTCCAGACCGAACTTCCCGACCTCGAATTTTGTGGGCGGGGCTAAGTTCGGCTGGCATCCAGGCTATAGTTGTTCAGATTTGATCTCTTATTTGTGCAATGAAAAGTCACACAACCAGTTTTTTGTAGATAAATAAATACAAGTCTTCCTTTCTGACCTCTCTAATTTTTTCAGGAAAATTGAGCAGTGTGAAACCATAAAGCCTCCTGTGGCTCTGGAAGACATGGGACAGAATCCTCCTATCAAGTTGGTATGCAATCTCTCCCAGTAGCCTGTATGGACCTGCGGTGAAAAAATACATTTAAAAAATAATCTGTTTCTTTTTGTTACTGCTCTAAAATGTCTGCATGTCTGGCATCGCTCTCACCTTTGACCTCAAAAGGCAAATCAGCCTGGCAGCTTTGAATCTCTGCTTTCTCACTTGTATCTGCGAGCACCGAGCTTTGGAGGAAAGACTTGAAGTCGACAGGGGATGAGGTTCGTTGGTCGTGTATTAATCTGGTTTGTTGCAAGTCTTTTCTGAATTGTCTCTCAGAGGTGTTTTGCCACAGACTGGATGGGTGCCTTCCTGGGAATGAGTAAAACTGATGACACAGAAACCTTACATGCTTCCTCACTCCAACAGCCTTTTCACTTGCTGGTATTGACTAGCTACAGACTGTACACATCTGTTTTAGCCTCTTTCCACTGGCTCCCAGTATGTTTTAGGATCGATTTTTAGATATTTTTGATTAATGTGAGGCCTCTTTGTGGGCTGGGTCTTTCCTGATCTTTTAGTCCCATTACAAGGCTTTTGTCTGTTCCAGAGTCACAGCTTAATACCTGAAGAAAAAGAGCTTTTGCACTCAGGACAACGAGGCTCTGAAACGATCTGCCTGAAGGAATAAGGCTTGCTGAGTCAGGAACAGCTTTTCAATCTTGTTAAAACCTTCATCAGAGAACGTACCCTGAATTTATTGGAGTATTTTTTTAACCTGATTTAACTTTAATTGTCCCTTTATCTTTTCTTGTGTATTAGTGTGAAGTCATGTACTTAATTTGCAACCTCATGAAAATGCTCTTTAAAGAATGTAATTATTACTCATTTGTAAAAATGTGGTAAAAAGAAATTTTAACACTTTCTATAATTGTGAATTTACCCTGAAGTCTTAGAAAGATTTAACGTTAGAGGAATATTTGTTATATAGGAATATGGAGACTGTTGCTTACATTGATTGTGATTTTTCTTAAACTGTTTAAATGTGCTCTAGAAATAAACTAAGTATTTACTACACTTGCACATGCTTACACTTTACTGTACCATTACTCTGCTTTAACAAAAAAACAAGGGCAACCAGAACTCCAACACTGACCTCAGCTTATAGGGGTTTCTATTCTAATAATTTTGCCACTGCCCTGACTAATCTAAACTGCACCGTGGCTGCCATCTAGTGGCCGCATACAGTTACAATACCTGGCAATTCCTCGAGAGAGTCACTGTTGAAGCCCTGCATCCTGGCTCTCCACAGGTCTGCGTTTTCCTGGACTACGCTAAACACGGACTTCAACAGATTATTTTCCTGTTCAAGTTGTTCATTTTTTGAAAGCAAGCCATTAATGGTTTGCTCCAGGTCCATTATGGGGCTCCTGGTTTCACAGCTGAGCCACAAAACACCTAAAACCTTCTGGACGCTGACAGAATCGTATATATATATTATATATATCAAATCACAACAGAGCAGAGTTCTGTGATGCGATTCCGTCAGGATTCTTTCACTCAATACAAACGACAGAGATCAGGTTTAGAAAAGAACATTTATGCACAGCATTAAAGTTTATTCTTTACCTTGGACATAGTAGTTTGACAAAAAAAAAACAGGATCTGCTCACTAGCTTCGTCTAGGGATTTCCACCATATCACAGTCTTCACCAGCTCATGTAGTTTGCTCGGTTGCCATGGTGATGGATCTGTTAACATGCAAGTTCAGCAGTTGCTATGCTTTCATGCACTGCACTTTTTTTATTCCTAAAAGTGCAAGGGCTACCTGAGCTCGCATGTCAACAGATTAATCTCCATGACAACTGATCGAACTCCTTCTGCGGATGAAGACTGCTGAAAGCCCTGAAAAAAGCTAGTGTCAAATCTTTATAGAGTTAAAAGATTTCATAAGCCATGAGATATCAATTTCTAAATCAAAGTAGAGTATTGTACAAGACGTCATAACACTTCCCCAAAACTACAACATAGACAATCTATATATTATCAAAAAACAACATTTATACTGGGTGAAGCAAAATATTCTCAAACTATGCGATCAATGCACATCACAAGACTAAATGAAAACCAACTCACTCGTCTATCCATGAACTAAAAGCAAATTTCTGTCAGAATTTCTACCTGTTGTTCCTCCTGCTCAGCTCCCCCTTGCCCTTCCAAAGATAGCAAGAATATAGAGGAAGATGTTGATGATGTCTGTGTACAGGTTAAGAGCAGCAAAGATGTATTCTTCTGGACTCAGGGACAGTTCCTTGTTGCCGAGCAGCAGCTGTGTATCCACCGCCAAGAACTGTACCATAGAAGACATGCACAATGGATTCAATATTTGTCTTTTTCTATCATTAGTGAAACACGTAACTCACAAAATCTGACAGGTATTTAATTCATACCTTGAAGTAATCATATTCATTGTGGGCAAAACTGAACACATTTCAGCTGGAAGCCATCATCAGTGTAATCAAAACGTGGTCTCCCTAACCATTAGGTCTACCAGGACACCCAACAGTCAACTGTTTTCATAGCGGGTTATTTCTTGAAGACTGTTGACAGCATGTTTTGTTGACTTTCCAGATTAATGGGACACTGTTGAACCTTTTTAAATGTAATGTTGTAATGTAATGAAATTACTGTAATTGTTGGGGTTTTGGAATTTATAGAGTGTGGTCTAGACCTACTCTGTTATGATTTGATACTATAAATAAAATTGAATTGAATTGAATTTAGGGGATTGCTCCGGTGCCGCCGGAAGATCCGCCGGATGTCCTTCATTTTCAGCCGGATGTCACTCACCTTCTGCTTTCTTTGTGTTGGCATTCTAAACTCCGGTCGCAGGGTAAATCCAGACAGCTAGCTAGACTATCTGTCCAATCAGATTTCTGTTGCACGACTAAAACAACTTTTCCACGAGCAGATGATCCACCAAAACACAAACCGCCCAAGACGTTTGTGCTTGGTTTAAAGAAATGCTAATAAACCAGAGCACGTTTTTCTCCTATCCCGGAATGTTGTGTGGATTAGCCAGACCTTCCTCCGGAGTGCTGTGGAGGAAGGTCTGGCAATGCTAGACTATGACCAATCAGATACCTTGCCTTTAATCTATAGCAACACTAGCGTTGTTGTATTATAATGCAAAAATGCATAATTCCAGTTGTGTTAAACCAGACAGGGGTGACTGAGATTTCATGCTACTCCTACAGCACCATCATCATATACAGTAAAGCTGGAAGACAACTGTTGGTCTAAGTACTCACACAGGTGAAGAGCAAAGCTCCCAGGCCAGCATACACAATGTGCAGAATCCTGTCACGGATGAAGATGCAGAGGAAGCCGAAGATGATCAGGACAATTAAACAGACGAAAAGCACACCGTAACAGGAAGTGAAGTCGTACTTGGTCTGTGGGAGGAGGCCAAGAGAGACATTAAGGTCACATCCGAGTATGAACAATGTACGTGACATGCATACAAGAGGAAGGCACGGTCGCATACAAACCTGCAGAGAGAAGATGACCACTGTGAAGCACACAACTGCCGTGATGCCCACTGCCATGACCACCGTGTCAGTGTCATGGAAGCTGGCGATCATTCCCACCATGTAGGACATACTGAGGGTCAGGACGGACTGAAAACAAGAAACACAAATACATCAGCCATGCTGCATGTGTTTGCGTGAAGTTTTATGGCATAAATAGGAAATAGAAAAATCATTTATCATATTGTAGTTACAAAACAGGGATTTTTGAGACTCAATCTGAATTTAATCTGTGTAAACTTTTATAAATACAAAATCTCATCTTCACAGAAAGTAAGCAGTCTCATCTCTCACTATACCGCCTCAAAATACATGTTTATCCAATTCAATTAATAATAGGAAAAATGTTTTTTTTCCAAGGCAGTTGTATGATTCATAAACGAGAAGGCCTACACAATGATGATTCAATCATCCAGATCAGACAACACAGTACTTTCTGAGCTGTACCTTCTTCCCTCTCTGTCTTCCATTTTGAAAAAGAAAGAAAAAAAAAAAAAAAAAAACGGGCTTACTAATGCAACCAGGTTCCAAGGATGTCTTCGGCGAACGCTTCCACAGCAGCTGATCACACAAACCGACACAAAGAATATGACATAGGACACCAGGTACGTCCAGGCGTTCACCATGACAAACGTCTTGATTTCATCCACGAAGGTGAAAACAGCCACAAAGGCAAATGTCACCATCAGCTGAGCAGTCAACACCAAGAAAACCTGGAGAGAAGAATGGATTATTAGGCAGCAGACACAGATAATATTTTTAACAAAGAATGCTTTTTTTTTTTTTTTTTTAAAGATGGATCTCAAGTTGTATCAAAGGACATGATTAACTCCAAAAACAGAGATTATGTTTTAGCTTGTGTTTGTTTGTCAGCAAGATATGTCAAAAATGTAATTTCAATGAAATTTCGTGGAAAGTATCGTGAGACAGCAATAATTATTTTTGGTGCAAAATCCAGGACTTTTTAAAAAAAAAAAATTTTAAATTAAAAGATCATGCTTTACTTGACATACATGTATCTTGTGCTTGTTTATCACTACATATATTTTTTGCATTAAATCCATATGTAGATTCAGATAAATACATTTACAAACATTTTTTATTCCTAAAACAGGTATGGCAGTTGTTGATAAATCCAGTAAATTTACATAAAAAGGTACTTCATTGCATTGATGATAATTCATATTTAAATTTTTTTTTAAATACAATTATGTCAAAAAGCTGTCCCACGCTAGCCTGGTTAACACCAGACCCTTCTCAGTTGTAGAAGAGTGGGTCTGGGAAAGGTTCATTGTCAGTTCCTTTCCAAAGGGGCATAACCAACGGACGCCGCTCAAATGCCTCTGGACGCATTGGATAGTCCTTCAACCAATCAGACCAACGACCCGGGTGACGCTGTGATTCGGGTGCCGTCATGTTGAATGTAAACAAAAAGCTGCTCGCCATCGCTGCGCTATCGTCGTCGCGTGAAGCCCGCCTCAACGGTTGTGATTGGTGCCTCGATTTTGGGGACATTGGAAATGTGTTTGAATGGGCTCTTCGCCAGACTGACTTGCAGAGCAAATCTCAAATTTGCCGGAAGTTCGTCAGGATTTACCCAGGCTAGTCCCGTGCATTGATTTGCAACACTTCCTATGATGGCCTCATACACCCAGCCATAATAATGTGACCTTTTCTTCCACTACACTCTCTCCTTACCTTTCGAATGAAGGCTCTTCTTATGGTCTTGTTATCTAACCCAAAATCAAAGTCCTGATTCTCATGAAAGGGTGGTGGGTCCTCTTCGCTATGGTAAACGTCATCTGCAGTGGCACCAACCAAAAACATCAAATTGATTACATTACACTACGAATGTAATTCCATATATTTAGAAAAGATGCAACAAGAAAACACTAACCGCTGAAGTTGCCATTAAAGCCCTGGCCTGGTGGAGAGTATGGGGAGGAAGAAGGGTTGGCTCCAAATCCGGAGCCGCCTTGAGGATTCATTCCGAAAGCTCCAGGGACGCCCGGTCCAAAAGCAGTCGGTGGAGGGAAAGGGAAACCACCTGGAGGAGGGAAACCACCAGCAGCAGGGAAACCAGCAGGTGCAGGGAAACCAGCAGGTGCAGGCGCTCCGAACATGTTTGGGCCTGGCATATTCATGTCAAATGTGACCGGAAACGCTGGCTGCCCAGGAAGCGAGGGTGGAGAGGGTACGCCCTCCACGGGAGCGTATGCAGTCTTCTCGGTGGTCATCTCTGGCTTGGATCGGGAGCACAGACCCGCTGGAGTGTTTGATTATTGGGATAGATGGAACAGAATAAAACAAAAAGGAGAAGTCACATGAAAAGGTTCATCAAATAAACAGCGCTGTTTAGATAATCCCGGTTGACATTTTTATTTTTTATCTAAAGAACATAGGTACATCACCAGTATGTACACACACAAAAAGTCAATACCAGAAGTGCATATACAGAGAAAATATGTTAAGAAAAAATAATAAAAAAGGTAATAGAAAATGTAATACATATTAAATCTATCACCTGTACTCTAGAAATTTATCAAACACAAAATATGTCTTAATTGCCTTCTTATTCTTAATGTCTATTTATGTGTTGCTGTATTGGTGCAGTTCTTGATAAGTGTTCAAAGTTTGGTTTGGAGTCCGCCCACTTCTTCCTGTGAATGTGGAATTTTCCCAATAACAAGATTAACTGTAGACAATGTCTTAATCCACCTCATTGCCTTCAAATCAAATAATAATAATGCATTTATCCTTAAAATTGAATTGATTGCCTGGTTTTCCTGCTTATTAGATGTTGACCATCAACCCAAAATATTCTAGTATACATACAGTGAAAGAACAACTGACAGATTGTTTCTTCTTCTAGTTTACAGAAAGTGCAAGAATATTCAATATCAAGTTTGAATATCTTTTGTCTTTTTTGCTGGATATATTTTACACAAGATTTTGAAGGAAACCTCTTAACTTGGTTATTAAGACAGAATTTGTCTCCAATTAACCTGATTTTCTGCCAATTCATTTCTCCATAAAGTGAAGCCCAAAATAATCTTCCTGAAGGCAGAGTTAGATCTTATATAATTCCTGATGTGTTTATTTGAACATTTATTATTGATATGTCAACTCCCCCAAGGAATATACCACTATTAAACGGATTGATTATTGAAATTTCAATTACTGAACCTCTAAGAAGTTGCAGCACATTCCTTGGCACAGCATCCAAAACTATACTGCATATATTCTCTTGGCGTGACTGTAACCGGAATTTGGAGAGGAATTCATTATACGTTAGTAACTGTCCATCAGCACTAAGGAGTTGTTTTACCAATACAATACCATTATCAACCCACTTTCCAAAATACAGAGATTTATTTTTATATTGAATATTCTTGTTATTCAATCACGGTTGACCGAGTCCACAGCGCGATAACGTTGTAACGTCACCGACAAGACGATGCTCACTTCCGGTATATACCATAATGACCGACAACTTAATTATAACAAGTATTTATATATATATATATATGTCAATGGTATTTACATGCGTTGTCCATACTGTGTAGTTTTACCACTAAAGTCGCACTACTTTGAGGGTTAAACGAAGGTTTCAGCTCCGGGTTTGATGTCAGTGAACAGCATTTCAATTTCCCCGAGTTTCCACGGGGACTGACTCCCGAGGTTTGCTAAATGTAGGCCACATAAATCCCTTTTAGGCAAGAAACGGTCATTTAGCCCACATAACAGCGGGATATTTGCTTTAAGGCACAAAAATAACTAATAATGTGATAAAGAATGAGTTACGTTTGGGTATAAATCGTACAAGATGGCCATGTTTTTTTTTACCAAACGTTAGCGTTAGCCAATACGACTGGACAACTGAAAGGCAACAAAGATCATCAAAGTCCGGATATTAAAGTATTGCGGAGCTACTTACATTGCCTGTAATCAAATGTTCAATCCCAGCTAGACCCCTCCAAAAATATTTCTGGTAGTATTTCGCAGGTTCTGTCCCACTTGGATTTTTTATGTTGCTGCCATAGACTGTTGCTGCCTGTAAACTGTGGGTTACATCTCGCCCCCAGGATGCGGAATGTTGCGTTCAGGAGATGGTTGGTAGGGATGGGAAACTCAACGATGCAAACCGGGAGGGTTCACTTTCTTCGGACAATCACGGTATGAGACAGAGTTGGACGTGTGGAAAATAATGTTAATTAACAATATAGAATTATGTCCACTAAATGTGGGTTTAATTAGGCTACATTGAGCGACTCAATTGGCTGAGATAAGACAGCCATGTTTGCTTGTTTTTTTTAGACACTTCCATATTTTTTCGGCAATAACGTTGGAGCTTTTAGAAAAGTCTGACTATATCAGTTATATAGCCTGCGACTGGTATGTTTACGTGAACGCTTTTTACAAGCCGGACAGTCAGATTCAGAAAACTCCGAAATGACATAAACGCGTCGGGAAACCCGTCTGCGGGAATTGCTTGAATTGCGTCAGTAGCCTAAAATCGAAAGTAAAGTGCGCATAACTTCCTGTAGAAAATTGCCACATAGGCCTATACCCTAAACCAGGAGTCTTCAACGTTTTTAAGCCAAGGACCGCTTAACTGAAAGAGAGACGGAGCAGGGACCCCTACTACTAGGCTAATATTGTATAAAATGGAGTTGCATATTAAACTGGGCCTACAATAAAGTGTAGGGCGGCCTAAAGCCTTTACATAACTTTTTAGTGCATAGAATACTAAGCAATTCAAATAATAATTGTCGGCATGATTTTATAAGTTACACATACATGTGGCACAGTGAATCCTTAGGATTAACTGTATCTCTGGATGGCTACCTTAGTGACTACCTATAGGCTAGTAAGCCTATCATCAGTGGGGATGTTTGCTAATAATATGTTGGTTTCATGTTAAGACATAAAAAAAAACTTTTAAAGATTAACAATAATTTGGAGGCCCCCCTGCAGTGACTCTGGGGACCCCTTAGGGGTCCCGGACCCCCTGTTGAAGATCCCTGGCCTAAGCGAAGAGTTCAGAAAGGATCTTATCTGCAGTGGTGTAAAGTATCTGGAAAGTGCATTCACTAAAGCACTGTACTAATTGTATTAAAGTGCAATTTTGAAGTGCTTGTATTTTACTTGAGTATTTCCATTTAATGCCACTTTATACTTTTTCTCCACTACTTTTTACTTCACTACTTCACTACAACAAGTCTATATGACAGCTTCAGTTACTGGTTACTTTACAAATAATAGTAATAAAATCCTAGTATAATAATATCATATAGGCTAATAATATAAAATGTGTCATGCCAATAAAGTATCCTGACTTGAATTCAATTGTAGAGTTACACCCACTTGAGAGAAAGTTGTGAAAACATTTTCAAAGATCAGGAAGCACCAGGCCCAGACGGCATGTCTCCCTCCTTCCTAAAAGTCTGTGCTGACCAGCTGGCTTCCATATTCACAAAGATCTTCAACAGATCACTGAACTGTGTGAAGTCCTCTCCTGCTTCAAATGTTCCCCCATCTTCCCGGCCCCCAAAAAATCCAACATCACAGGATTAAATGATTACAGGCCTGTCGCCCTGACGTCTGTGGTCATGAAATCCTTCGAGAGACTGATGTTGAGCCACCTGAAGGACATCACAGGACCCCTACTCCACCCCCTGCAGATTGCTTACCGGGCAAACAGGTCAGTGGATGATGCAGTCAACATGGAACTGAACTACATCCTGCAATACCTCGACTCCCCAGGGACATACGTGAGGATCCCGTTTGTGGATTTCAGCTCAGTGTTTAACACCATCCCAGAAACCCTCTGCTCCAAACTTACCCAGCTTACTATATCAGCCCCCACCTGTCAGTGAATCACAACTTCCTGGCAGACAGTGAACCGGTGAGGCTGGGAAAAATGTAATTTAGCTTCTGGACCATCAGTACTGGCACCCACAGGGATTTGTGCTCTCCCCACTGCTCTTCTTCCTCTACACCAACAACAGTTGGTTGTTGTTAAACTCCTTACATTTGCAGACGACACAACAGTCATCAGCATCCTCTGGGACAGAGGTTAAACAGCTAGCCCTCTGGTGTGGTCAGAACAACCTGGAGCTGAACGCTCTCAAAACTGTGGCGATGACAGTGGTCTTAAGGGAGAGCCCCCCATCACCATACTCATACTCACAATACTGTGGTTGTTGTGGAATCCTTCAGGTTTCTGGGATACACAATCTCACAGGACCTGAAGTGGATTTCCAACATCAACACCATCAGGAAAAACACCCAGCAGAGGATGTACTTCCTGCACTGGCTCAGGAACTGCTGATACAATTTTACTTTGCAATCATCCAGTCTGTCCTCTGCACGTCCATCACTGTGTGGTTTGGATCGGCCACCAAACAGGACAGAAACAGACAGTCAGGACTGCAGAGAAATTCATTGGTACCAACCTACCCTCCATCCAGGAAACAGGCAGGAGGCATCACTACAGTACCATCACACCCTGGACACAACCTGTTTCAGCTTCTCCTCTCTGGTAGGCACTACAGAACACTGTTCACCAAAACAACCAGACACAAGAACCGTTTCTTCTCACAGGCTGTCACTATGATATCACTTAACACCAGTCCATAGTGTAAGGATCAATTTTACACTGTGTAAACTCTCATACCTACCTACCTCAGATATATAAGCAACCTGTTATATTCATATTTTTTTATTTATTTTAGCACTATTTGCAGTTTAGCATTGCCCTCTGCTACTGTCACACTGTTTACAATCCTCATAGAGCTGTCTGTTTACATGTGTGTATGTATGTACATCTGTATATGTATGCATGTATATATGTATATACACTTTTTAATATACAAATGTGTATCTGTGCATAGTAGTAAAATCATTATGTTTACCTTGTTCAGCTTTGTTGTCCTTGTTATTAGCTGTATGTCTCTTTCTGTGTATGTATTATTATTAATCCTTTATTTGATAGGGACAATGCACATTAATGAACATCTGCATTGAAACAACAAAAACAGACGTAAACACGCCGGAATATAGCCACAGGGCTAATTTACATCTGTAGTCCCCAGACAAATTACATAAATACAGAAATGACAACATACAAATCCAAAAAACAGAAAAAGAGAAACAATGCAAAAATGAACAAATACAAGCAAAAGTGAAATAGTCACTTAATGGTTACAAGACTGGTTTGCTTTAAGCCACACTTTAAGTTTGGTTTTAAAAATTATTAATGAGAGCATCACAGTGTTCACACTTACTTGGCCATTAAAGCTGATTCTGATTCCACCACTGCTTAGCTGCTTAATGCTTGGCGATAAAGAACCAGCAGGTGTCAGGAGGCCCCAGCTTTTGTGAACCTAAGAGGGCAACCAGGGAGACTCACAAAACGGAATTTGTTTTATTGGAACAAACAGTCTGGTTATTCCAGACTCTGCAGCTGCCTGCCTGCTCCTCTGTCGTACCCCAGGTCACATCACAAGTTCCTTCACAGCTGTACAGAAACATAAGTGGTCTGGACTGTAGGGAAGGATTGTAAACAGGTGAACAAAACAGTGAATGGACCGTGTAATCTCAAACAACCATAGGCCCGAGAGGGGAGTGTGCATTTCAGCTGTTTTTTTCTGCTCAGCCACAGGAGAGCAAAGATATTGCAGTATCAAATTACATTTTTTAATAATTTATCATAATGTATACAAACATATTGCAAAAGGTTTGGTTATTTTGAGGTTTTTTATTTATTTCATTTGGTCAGCCTGAGGGAATCTGGCAAACAACTTCTTTCAACTAATGGTTGTGTAATGTGGGAAAAGGGACTTCACCTACTTACTATTTTGGAGTCATTGCAGGCCGGATTCATGTTACGCAAACATCTAAGATTGATTTAACATGTAAACAGAGGCAAGCATCAAATTATTCAGCAGTGTTTCAAGTGAAGATCCATTTCCAAAAATGTGTAATCCAATATTAGTTAGTGATACAGGTCCCCGGAGATGCATCTTGCCACTTTAGTTTCTATCTTGAAATTAGTTACGCAATTAGACTATTTCTTGCTGAGAGATGTTAATAAAAGTCAAACAGATTATATGACTATCAAATAATAGCTATGGTCCACCTTGTAGTGGGACTAAGATAAACACTTATGCTGCAGCACTGCACAAAGACAGCACATACAGTAACTGAACACTAAAGGCAGTTGTTAACATGTACACATGCATTATTTTGCCATCGGTTAGTTTTTATCCACAACTGAAACCATCAAACAAACAAACAAATTAAAGGCTGTGAGCAAAACCGACATCAACACAAAAGAATAAAAAGTTGAAGGTAAATTTCCTTTTATTTCACATATTAAATGTTTGCAATATTTTGAGTCATGCATTACAAAATGCAAGGTGAAACAGGTGATGCCCTTGCATTGGAAAACATTTTATGTCTAAGGACATCAAATGTAAAAATTTTAAAAAGTTAACAGTTCTCACACTGTCTTTTATCAAACTGGTCAAGTATAAAAAGCAACAGATTTGAGACATTAAATCTACAGAAAACAGAAAATGCGTTGGACTTATTGCTACCTTTACACTCATCTTTTGTTCTTTATACACAGTGTATCCTCTTGTTAAGCCAAGTTTAAACATTCAACAAATGCTTTTGATCATTATGCAGCAGCACATGTGGACATGTTCTATAGTAGGCTTCATACTAACATATGGACACATAATAAAGGGTTTATTTCTGTAAGGCTCCATAATAAATACATAAATAGCATAATTTAAAAGGCACATTATGAAAAATGTCGTCAAAAGAAAGATTCACATTCATCAATGTTTCTTCCCTTATGCTGAGTTTACTTGAGGTGCAATTTAAAAGGGAAGAAAGCTGAGTGCTTTTACCAGCTTCAGCTGTAATTTCAGCATTTTGTCTTACCAGCTATCAAGAAATGCATTTTAAAAAAGGGAACTAGTTGACAATGACTAATCTATCTCACACCAAACAGTTATAAAAAAAGAGAAAAATGTTAACAAAACACTAACTTCTATATCAATGTCTGCATAGCTTTACCAAACTAAATACTGGTCCAAAACTATGAAATACTGAAAACTGCATGATGACGTGACATACTGTTCTCATATGTGTTTGGGTTTGTTTTCACAGAAGTGAGGAAGAAATCTGATCATAAGACGTGACTGCAATTGGACATTTATACAAATTCCACTGCAATATTTACATACAAAATTCAGCAATGGTTGACATTAGGTCCAGTGAGTCTACTTCAATTAACATTAAATATTTTACTGTTGAATAAATATTAAATATTCATATATATTCAATAGTGACAAAATACTGCTCTCACTTGAATAAAATATACAGTAATTACTAATTTCTCTCCACATTTTAAGGTTATTTTCTTCAGGCTCTTTGGTAGAAGGACTGCTAAGTTAAAACCTGGGAGTGACAACTATCATTCAGCCCCTACAGGCTTCCCATCTTATAGCTTTGCCCTCTTCATGGGAGGAGGTGACAACCTCTGCTTTCCTCCTTTAAGGTAGTTTTCATGGTTTTACTGCATGCGATCTGTCTGGAGCTGCTGAGGTTGGTACTGGCTGAAGGCGGCAGCAGCCGCCGCAGCTCCTGGGGTGGCAGCAGTGGCGAGTGGCTGCTGGACAGCGTATCCATACCCTGCTGTAGTCATGTAGCTTGTTGGTGCTGGGGAGGCTGCGTACGGATACTGCTCGTATGCAGCAGCGGCGGCGGCAGCAGTGGCAGCAGCCGCAGAGTACTGGGCATACGCCGCTCCAGTATAGTCAAGGTATGGAGAAGTGGCAGCAGCAGCTGTTGCTGTAGCAGCAGAAGGCTGTACATGAGGGATCATCATGCTGGGTTGGACAAAGGCCTGAGGGTAGACGTAGTGGGCAGGGAGTCTGTAGGACACAAAGACGCACAGGGTCAGAACAGAGCCACAGGAAGTCATCTTTTCAACGCAGAAACTAAATTCTGGAAAACTGAAAAGCAGGCCCCTCAAAAACTGTCAATCCAGTTCTCAGAACACAGCAAATCCATTCATTAACAACTGAAAACCCTACCTAGAAATGAAAAGTTAAGGAAGCAGCAAAACCACAAAGAAACACAAGCGCAGCTTTTAATTTCAAAAAGCATCTGATCTGAAACACAGTAAGGCATTTAAAGAAGACACAGCCCAGCTCTGCACCCAATGTTTCACTGAAAACAGTATTTGACAAAATGCGAGCTTATCGCACAACACCACAACATATCAGGAAGAGAAGTGGACATTATTCTGTCCACATACGGTCACACCAACACCACACATACAGGCATGCCCACACATGTTAATAGGTTCTTAAACACAAACAAATAGGGCATAAAAAGAGGCTTTTGGTTTCTTTAAAATGCAATAAATTGCAATTAAGCTACCGAGTTAACCAACATTAAGTGGGTGCTTTCTTGCATTAGGTTCTGCAGAGGCCCTGTTGTGTTTATTTGCTTAAAAAAATAAATGTATTTTACTATTTTAAAAGGGGGAAATTGTTGAAGAGTAGATTAGGTAGGAGCTCTCCATTGGAAGAGCAACATTCTGTATATAGACCAGGGTATAAATGGATAAATACAAGCCTGGGTATCTGGGTAAATTTGGCCCCACTTTAAACTTGTGTTAAAGTCACCCTCAGTAAATATATTGCGGAGCAGGTGTGAAACTGTTATATCTGGCCATAGAAAAGTGTCCCCTCCCCCTCTTACAGACGGACACCCCACACAAACATACACAGACCAGCTTGACTGACAAGGGAGGCTGGAAGCATGCTATTTTTGCTCCCCTTGTCATCTCCAAAGGACAAGCTGATCTTCTCCTTCAGTAACACATGGCAGGGCACTCGTCAACTGTAATGGTCGTAAATGCCACTCGACTGTCTCAGTGACTTTCCATAATTTACTTCTTTATTATCAGACTAAAAGGTGTCCTGGCTGGTCAAAGTTACAAAGTGGAATGCTAGATCCACTGCTGTAAACAAGAGCTAACTGTTTTGTACTAGAATATGTTACAATTCTTGTGTCAAACATGACAAATCAAACTACGTGTATAATTTCCAACTTGCCAAGATAGGAACCAACATACCCTTTATTTGTGATATGACCTTGTTTTAATATCAACAGTTCACACGCTAAAAGGGCACAGCTGACTTAAACCATCTCAGTTGAAAGAGATGGGAGGAACATTTTGTGGTCCTGCACGTCGAGAGCTAAATAAAGGTGCTTTGTAAATCACCAGGACACATGGGTAATCCCCAGCACATAACCAAAAGACTTCATGGGCACATGGCTCGGCCCACCTGTTGTCCACAGCTGAGCGGCCCTGTCTGTGCCATACATTATTAACAGCGCTGCTCAGTGACTCCCATTTTCCATCTGAATTTGAGAGGCCTTGGAGATCACTGTAGCAAACAGCTGCTGTGTAAGAGACCGACTAAGATCTCTGTCTCCAACCTATAGTGCAGTGAACATCTGAAAATATATATATATATATATATATATATATATATATATACACACATATACACACGTCTGGCTTTTTTGGTTTATTACAAAGCTAAATAATGAATCCATAATCACATATATAGTTAGTTAACATCTAAAAATAGTTTTATACATTAGCTTTCCTGATAGAGTACCAACATGGGGGCAGTTGGACATATTCTTCTGTGCTATCTTGTGGTGATAACACGTTGTTTGTTTTCATTCCCCCTGCACATTTTAATTTGATTGTTAAATGACAGCCGCTGGAGTGATGAGGAAAAGTAAAAAAATAATACAAATGCTCAGCATCATGTACCTGCAGATGTAAGCTACAAGTGAAAGCAATGGGTTAATAAAAAAAAAAACACAGCATCATGGGTAAGGAAACAGAACTCCCACATGCAAGCCAGTGTTTGTTTTGTTGTGGGGGATCGATTTTCAAATGAACACACTGTGTGAGTGATCATCAGCCCCCTTTTGACAACAAAACACCATCAACTTAATGTTAACATGAAACTGGGGGGGAAAAAAAGAAACCACAGGCTAAAGCACAAATCAATTATTAAAAAGGGAAAAGAATCAACACCCCGTTGCAGAGTTATAACTCCCTATCCAAACTCACAAAGTCTGCAAACAACAACCACCTCCTTCACACCTCCCCACCCTCCACCGCAGTAGAAATAAGCACACAGTTAAGCTGAACACCACATCATACTGAAAACAAGGCACACACCAATCTATGTACTATGGAAAACTGGGAAAAAAAGACTTCCATGCATCTAGTCACCATTTCAGTTCGTTTGAGTATGTCAGAGTATACAGGTAACACTTTAGCGCTCTGCCCAATGCAGACTCAGCTATTCCTCAAATCATCATGTCCCTTCATCAGCTATTTTAACCGTTACCGACCCTGTCAGATCAGAGAGAGACAACATGAAGTCAAGTCCTGCAGTGGCTGGGGACAAATGATCACTTCCTTCACAGTCAACACCAAGCAGAAGAGCACACATCCACGCTCACATGTCCCCATTCAGGATTTAATAAGTGGAGGCAGTGATAAATGACACTTTCACAACAATAAAAACACATTATAGAAGACCATAAAAGACAGATAAATGTCATTTTAAACAGACAGATTTTATGAAAGAAATGTCATTTCTGCAGCGTAACATACCCATAAGGCCTTTGGATGAATGCTGGATGGATCTGAGGCATACCGAATGCAAATCCTAGAATGAAAACACACACTTTAGTTTGAAGTACTGACGCTTTTTTAAATGCAATGGAGATGATTTTGAATAAAGTGTAAACTTTCATTATCCAAACATCAAGACTACTTCACAGTGCCTGTATGTGAGTGTAAAGATATTTGGGCTGCTGCCCTTGTATGCCACCTTGATTATCTTGAAGTTGGGAAATAAAGCTGTAGTCCAGTCCCTCACCTGGCTGTATGACCCTGGGCTTGGCCCCCAGGTATGCCAGGTTCACATTGGCTTTCCTGCCGTCTATTATGGGGTTGGGGTCCTTGCAGGCTCTGTCAGCAGAGGCCCGGTCTGCCATGGTCACCTGAAGGAAACAGCACATTTTCCATTGACCTCATGGAGATTTCTTCCTAGGCCTACAGTTTGGTCACATTGATTAGGTGGGACGCACAAATTATGGATAGTTTGTTTTTAAGGTCAATCTCAGTGTGGTCAGGTTATATTTGACTAAAGGTGACTAAGGGTTCTGCTACATGAGCTATTTCTAAGCTGGCTGACTGTCACACAGAACAGGAAACATGTAGGCTACAGTCTACAGGTGCCGATACTGGATCAAATGACCGCCGATTCTGCACGTGTACAAGCAACTTTAAAAATGACAACTAGTAGTCAACAAGTTGTTACTTACAAATCCATAACCTCTGGATTTCCCCGTCTGCCGATCGGTGATGACAACAGCCTCCTCGATGTCTCCAAACACTTCGAAATATTTCCTGAGACTTGAGTCCGTTGTGTGATAAGGGAGACCTCCCACAAAGATCTTGGTGAACGTGGTGTCTTTCTGTGCCGAGTGCATCATTTGGAGATATGTGTTTAAAGCGCTTTCCTGGAAGTAGTTAAGTTCAGATAAAGTAGAACAGCGTTGAGATGAGTTGAGTTAAAGGGAGAGAGTGTGCGGCGCGGACAGGCAGCCCCCCGGTGATGTGACTGTGGCTCTGAAGGAGAAGGAAGACACCTGTTAGTTTGGTGCGGGAGGTTTCCCAGTTGTCAGTGTGTGACACAGAAACTTAACTCCACCCAGATCCAGACCACCACCCCGGTGCTCAGTCTGCCTACTGGTCTGCCTCATAAAGTTGGTCCCAATCATCACAGAGAAAGAGATATTGGCCAAGGCAAGTTTGAGAAGACGTAAGCTTTAAAACTAGATGGATTGCAATGTTATTTTGTCAGATATACTCCCCTGACCCCCTTGACATTTTTGACCAGGTGCCAAAAATGGAGTTTTTAACCTTTACAATTTCAATGTATATGATCATTTACATTTTATTCCCCAACACAAATGTCTAAATACTTTTTCAAAGCCCCCCACACTACCAAGAATACGATTCTGGTGGGAAATACTAAATCCCTATGTATGTCTTTGGGCTAAAAGTTGTCAAATATTAAATTAACTGAGTGTAAACATACTAAAAATCAGCCTTTTATAAAAATACTCATTGTTTGTTTGATTTTAACTCTACAATGTAACTATCCGAGGCTAAAACCCACAAATGCCCAGAATAAATATCAAGGACAGAACCTCAGTGTCCTCAATGGTAGCCAGCATAACAAGTCTCTTGTTCAATAGCCTGCTGTATAATACTGCTCTATAATCTATTTTATTTTCCTTAAAAAAACTGTTGTGAATTCAGGGATGATTTACAAACCTTATAAAAATCTTAACAAATCCCCAGCTGCCCATTAATTAATCAGCACATTACATACTTAAGCAGTATCTGTGACCTAGATGTTGATATGGAGTTGTGTCCATCCATTGCTGACACATGAATTTTCATTTGTGTAATATAACACAAGTTTAGAAAAAATACACCAGTTGAACCCATGGGGGCGCTTTAATTAAGTTAACTCAAATGTGACATCTTAGGCAACACTGGCCTAATTATGAGACAACTTGGAAGCACCACACATTTTGGCAATGTTTGATTGCCACTAATAGTGGGTCAAGAATTTAAACAATAACAGGCTTTCAATTTAGTACCACATCTGTTCTTATTATACATCTCATGTTTGTGTTGTTTACCTTGCCAGTGACAGGAGACATGAGAAGCCAGAAGGTGGAGCACACATCACTGTTGACGTCTCATCTAAGGGATGTAGTAAAGAATCACACCCCACTGTGATGGTAATGTTGTGTACAGTGCTTGACTAAAGCAACACACACCATGGGGATTTCTGCACATTTTCTTCTAAAACACAATCTGTTATAACATAATTTAAGGTAGGATATTTTTGGCTAAATATACAAAATAATTGTTTTTCGAGAATGTACGAGCAAATTTCAGTGGGAGCAAAATCCACTGCAGAACTATTCCCTCTTTCTGCACGCTTTAGATATGGACTTATAATTAAAGGTCCCATTAGGGCATAAGGATATTTTCTGGATTTTTCTGAATACACTGCAACACAAGAAAGGACAGGAACTAAAAACATAAAACTGATAGTCATGCTGTTCTCCTGCACTATCACACCCAACTTTAAAAAGGACCTAAGAATACAACCTCTCAGCAGAAAAAAAGTAAGATTAGAGAAGATTTGAAAATAATTGAGTTTAGACTGAGTCATTAGACATGTAACGGAAACATGTTTATCAGTGAGATAGACAAACTACTAAAACTACTACTAAAACAGTAAATTGTACAAATGCAGTGAGCTTGAATGAGCCAAATAAAGAGTCAACACAGTACACTGATTGTAAATGTTCTATTCTAGAACATTTTGTACCAATTAAAACAGTTTGCGATACATTATAAATACAATTCTGTACATTATAATAGTGTAAATACTATGTTCAAATACATTTCTATTTACAACTCCTTATGAGGGAGAGCAGCTTTGTTCTCTTCTTTTAAGTAAGGTCTTGGGTTTGTTTCATTTACTTGATTACAGCTTGGATATACAACTATTTCTAGTCAGTTCCACAGTTCACCACTTCCATAAAAATATAAGTTCATAGGACAGCTCTTCTTCATAACTAAACTACTTTTTGCGCCGTGTTCTGTAACCTGATACCTTCCATCACCCATTCATTCAACCCTCCATGTGAAAAAAATGCATTATTGAGTACCTTTTAACATGTAGTATTATATATCAGGCAGTTACATATAAAATGCAGATGGACAATCAGTTAAAAAGGGATTTAGTCAGTCAGCGAGGCTGGGTAGCATTTTGAATGCCTCTGGGCATTATGATATACATACACAGGTTTCAGGTCCATACAGTTAGTTTAAAACTCAGTCAACTTGTTATGGAGTTCATTGAGTAGCCTGGGGTCAGCTCTGGGGTTTATGTGCCTGCCTTTATTAAAAGAAGGCATTAAGGCATCAGTGCATCCAGGCCTTGGTTAAAGCCTAGCTGCTTTGTTCCGCAGATTAAAGTGATGACACATGGTTTCTCAGTCACTTCAGTTAGACAATATCTCATCAGTCCAATATGGAAGACAGTCGGCGAACTCTCCAAGAATCCTTTCCAGTGCAAGCATTCAAACAGCAACAGTCTCATGCTGAATGGGGATTATTTCCTCCACAGTGTTACAGTACTTCAACAGGATAATTTAACATGATAACTGCAGTCAAACACTGAAAGCAACTCAGGTTTAGCAGATTTGTCCTCCGTTCAGGGTATGTGGCATTACTCCTAGAGACATGGCACTAAGCTTTACTTGGACACATAGGTATGTAGTGTTTACCTCCACATACGCACATTATAAAAACAACACAATACTTGTAACAGCAGATATGGAACCGTAGTTCTTTGGTTACCCCTGACAGATCATATTGATGTAAATATCAATTTTATTAACAGTAGTACATTCTTAATCTTCATATTCCAAATTACTCCACTATGAGCCTCAGGGAGGATGCATTGTCTTATAAAAATATTATATATAATGTTCAGAAACCAATGCAAGAAAATGTATGTGGGTAATATTTCCATATGGACTACCAGTTGAAAGTGAAGTTCTCTATCAAAAATATCACCGTATAGAAAACTCAGATATGTGCATAGTGAATTTTCAGTGAACAGTAATTAGGATAAACCTTTGTTAAATGCACAGGTCAGATATGTTTTAGGAAAGCAGACACACCCAAAGAATACATCAGCATCTCCATCACACTGAGAGGAGCCATGCTGAAGTCAGCTTGCGGTTTAACCTTTAGGCACTAGATCTGAGGACCACCCTCGGGTCCCTGTCATTCCTCAGAAAGGTGGCCCTTCTTTGGGTCCTATCTGATGAGAGTCTGTGGTTCTGTGTCCATGGAGGGCGGTCCTCTGGTGAGACGAGATGGCTTCACAAACACACCGTGACCTGGGGGGCAGCGGAAGTACACCCTGCCCTGGACAGTCCCGTTGTGCTTACCTATAGGAAGATCAATCGTAACAGATATGTAGAATAATTGTGGATTATTTGTAGTTCTGGACATTTAAACTATGTGGACCTCTCATACACAAGGGAAAAAGCATTCCATGCTATTTACGTTAAACAGTGGAGCCTGAGCAATCCTGGACTTTTGAGGCTGATACCCATGGAAAAAAGCCTGCAGGCCCATAGCCTTTTATCCATGGCCCCGTCGTGGGTTAAGCTGGTGTAATAATGGTTGATATTTGTTTTTTTACATTTTACATTTTTTTTTTTTATGAGGATCCCTAAAATATAGTTATTAGAGAATTGTGACCAACATATGTACTGAGTGGAATGTTTAAAGGCGCTCTCTGGTGGACAAACTATGTCATTACGACACTATTTCTAAATGACCTCAACATATTTCAAGCAAAAAGTGTATATATATATATATATATAGGTATTAGTTCTTGTTTTTTTTAAAAGGACTTACCCACTGCCATGTCAAGCTTCACACCGATCCAGATCCCTTTAGCAAACTCCACCCCTCCGACATAGTGGACTGTTCCTCTCCTCTTCCCCACCCACACCTGCTCCCCTGGGGCCATCCAGTCAGGAAGCTGAGCTACAGGGGTGCTCTCATCTCCGCTGGAATCTCCTGAGGGCTCTGCGCTGCTGGGGTTTGGGCTGGGACAGGGACTCCCGTGGGGCAGATCTCCCTGGGCCGGCTCCTCGATCGGAGGTTCTCCTCCTGCTCGCGGAATCGGGGCCGAGGATGGGGATGTAGATAAAGGTGTGACTGGGGATGGGGATGCTGAAGATGGAGCTGGAACTTTGTCAGGCACAGATACTGGGGTACTCGCTGAAGTGCAAACTACAGTTGTGTTTGGGCAGGACACAGCTACACTAACAGAGCCTGTATTATTTGGACAGTTGCATGTAGTAGTTGAAGTGTCTTCAGGAACAGATGAGTTAATAATACCAGAGAGATCAGAGGAGCGTTGATTACCAGTGTCACATGTTTCTTTCTCCAAACACTCCTTCTCCCATCCCTCTGTAAAATGTGCTAAATCACTGTCTCCACCACTGTCATCTGCCCCTTTAAAGTCAGTGAACTCCTGGCTGGCACTGAGAACAAAGTTGTGAGGCAGAGGAAGTGTTTGTTGCTTGTCTCTGACAGGCGAGGAGCCAGAGTGGATGAGCAGCTCTTGAACCCCACCTTCTGAGAGAGGAGTCTGCTGGGCGTCACTTCCTGCAGAGACACTTTTGGTTTGGGTGCAGCCTCTTCCAGCAGGGCAGCCGAGAGAGTCATGCGGGTCTCTGGAAGGACAGCTGAGCTGGTCAGAGCTCTCACTGGCACTGAAAGGCATGTCAGACAGCGTAGCGTTGGAGGCACTGTGTGAAAAGTAGCCACTAGTGCAACTGCTGGCCGTGGGGCTTCGGGGCACCTCTTTCTCTCCGCTCCCACCTCCACACCGGCTTCCCTTCAAGTCAGACTGGGATGATAGAAACCCCTCCTGGTTCTCCAGATTGGCATTGTAGATCTCAAAGTTGGCAAAGTCCTCTGGGATGTAAGGCTGGAAGCTGCTGTGGTCCTGAGGGCCCTGATTGAGATTCAGAGCCATGTCCACACCTGTCTCCTCGTCCTCAGAGTCCTGCTGACCAAAACAAGAGCGGCAGGACAAAAGACACATCCCACCAGACATGATGTCAGCTGTAGCCTGTAGCCTGAACATTAGCCTATATAAACACTATTTTTAAGTGAATGAAGACAACGAAAAATGGCGTGATGGAATGTGGTAATGGAGCTTGAGCATAGTGTATGAATAATGTAGCACATTTTCTTTTTTTTTTCTTAACCTTGCTTTAGGGGTTTGCTGCTGTACTATTGTACCCATGTGTGGGTTTACACATTATTGTTGAGCAACTGTTACTGTTACTGTTACTTAACATGGCAGTGTGCTACTGCCACAAATTCTACAGTTCTTCTGAGTTTTTCACTGCAGACACTGCAGAGAAAAGACCATGAGACAACGTAAACCTAATGGTCTCAAGGAACTGGTGATATTGAGAGTTGAGAGAGGTATATATAATAATGTGAGGGAAGCGCAAAATATGGGTGCTCCAAAATAAATTAGACCTGTGAAAAATAATAATTATTAGGGCTATAATTACATCATATTGTACTCATTCGTACAATATTATCTTGACAACACTGTAACAGTTGTCATCAACTTTTCTGAAACCTAAATATTAACATACTGAAGAAAAAAAAGTCAGTTGTCTCTTTTTCTATACAGCAAATAACAGTTTTCCCTTCTCTACACCATCATAAATGTATATGTATAAAATGTGGTGAGTCCAGTGTATGGAGCAGGAGGGGTTTTATCACGTGTTAAGACATCAAAAACTACAATCAAAAATGGGCACTACATGGTGCAATGCAAAGTTGAGGTTTTCACCATTATATAACTTTATGTCTTTTTGACTTACTTACAGGTGGAACTTTTAAACAAAGTATGTGTGTTGCTAGGGAGCTCACAATTTCGTGTTTGAAGTGTTTGACCCTCATTATGTGGAGATATACTTACAGCAGTGTGAGTGTGTCACATTAGTGTGTCCTGGGGTGTATGTGTGTGTGAAAAACTCTTACAGTAACCCTCAGAGCTGTGTGTGCTGGTGTGTGTAGCACTTACAGCAGTGTGTGGCAGTGTGTGGCTGAGCTGCCTGTTGGTGGGAGTGGAGGTGGGGGTGGAGGTGGAGGTGGAGGTGGAAGGCTTGCAGTGGCCCTCGCTGCCTGCCCTGGGCCGGCGCCAGGGACAGGGAGGAGGGAGCAGTGCAGGGCTGTCCACACATGAGCGCATGCTCTGCGAATGGGTCAGAACAACACTTCACACACACACACACGCACACAGCATGCATGGAGCTGGGCAGGCCAGTTACACAGTTAGTGCCATGCAGTTTGACATTTCACATAACAAACAGTGCTTGAAGTGTCCTAAGAGTGAGTAACTGTACTTTTTAGTGCACCACCACTTCTTGTGATATGTTTGTAGTCTCTTGACCCTTCTTCTCTCATATCCACACACTATTATATTACTATTACTACACTGTAATCCTGCTGTTTACTGAACCATTTTGCTGCTAGCTAAATACGTCTACATCCCAACCACAGCATCCCTGACATGGACTGATTTGTAGCTGCACCTCTTGTATGCCACTTCAAGCACAGTTGAAGACAAATATACAAGGTTAGTTTAAATAGTTGGAACAGCCACACTATCACAATGATCACAAACAAAATCAGGCATGAGATTTTATAGCATAGCTTTGTCTAATATACCGTTGTGGCTCTTCCCAGTTGAAGTCATGCTCCTGTGAGTCATGCTCTTTCATTTCAATACAGTGACATAACCACAGGGGATGGTGCCATCGTGTTTTTTTCGGCCAGTCACACAATAGCAAAGCAATTTTCACAAAAATCATCAAGCAGCTTTGGACAATTAGTAATTGTTGTCAATGTCAATAAGTGTACCATGTTGTGGAAATGCAATTTGATGTGATAAGTGACTTGGTAAAATGTAAAAATGAGGTTTGACAGAGGACTGACAAAACAAGGATATGTTGGAGCAACATGGCAAAAACAAAGACATGAATTCTCCCCTCTTGAGAAAGAGTGAATTTATCCTCCTTACCTCTTGTCCCAGTAGCGGCCGGGCCTCCAAGACTTTCTTCACCTTGTTCTCCTCTTTGACAGGCAGCAGGGACTTGAGGAACTTAGGTGGCTGAGGGGAGAGGACTTTGAAGGGGCTGGAGTTGAAAAATGAAGGGCTGTCTGGAACCAAACCTGTGTGGTTGCATTCAGAGGTAAGTAACCCAGTTATAATGTAGCAACACAAACACTAAAATAAGTTAAGGATGCAATGTGCTGTTTCTGCAGTTTACCTTGATTCTCCTTGCTTTTGATGGGTGTGGTACAAAGCGAGCCCTCTGGGGGATTGCAGTTGGTGCTGTCCACATGATCACAGTGGTCCTAGACAATAATACACATGTTATATTGCAAAGTATTGCAGTGAGGTTAAAGTAGAGCTGCAGCTAAAATACTTTTAACTGTGTACAAGCTCAGGGCTCAAGTGAAAACCCCTAGTGTAAAGGAGGGAGAGATTTTTATTTTCAAAGGGGCAATTATGACAAGAAGCATTTAGCTCAGAGAAAAGCTATGCATTTTGAAAAGGCTAATGCAGCCAAGACAAGTTAAATGTAGTCTGACATCAGACCTGACTTACCTTACAGTCTTCATCCTCACAACCAGTCAGGTCTGTTTTACTACATGAAGACTGGAGAGCAAGAAACAATGTGTTATCAGCGTCATATTATCTAATAACAATTATTTCCATGTGGTTCTGTGGGCAGTGCAGTGAGTGATGTATTCATTACATGCTGTACATTTGGTGTGCTGATACTTCTTCTTAGGTGTCTCCCCTTGGTAGTGAGCACTTCCTTCACTGTCACAGCCTTCAAGGGAGAAAAAAAAACAAGACATGTGCATCTTAACATGTCAGTCACTCAGTCAGATTGTTTGTGTTTCAGTATGTCAGTATGCTACTGTGTAAAATACCTGTCTTAGCCTCTCCAGACTGAGGATGTTCTCCACTTCCAGAACTCCCCGTGTGTACTTCTCTATGTAGGTTTCTCCATCCTGAGTCTCCTCACTGTCCCCGCGAGCAGCCATGAGGGCCAAGGTTTCTCTTTCCTCTGGCTCCTCTGAGGCCTGAACAGGAAAGAAAAAAAACTTAGAAAGGGCGGATGAAGATAACACCAAACACCAAACTGGATATTTGTCACACATCTGGAAAGCAGCGATTGCTAGACACAGAGGAAAAATGAAAAAGTTGTACCTTTGGTATGTTGGAAACGATCTCATAAGTCACACCACAAGAATAAAGCGCATTCTTTAAGGACATTCTTCTCTTGAGACTCTGAGTGAAACTCTGTAGAAAAACAATACTATGTTGATCATCAAAACACAATCCATTGCTGCTAACACCCACTTCTGCTGTGGGCTGACCCCCCTCTGATTAAATCTGATCCCTCTCGTACCAACCTGTTTGTTGTAGATGTTGACAGCGATCCTCTTGCGGAGCACCAGCTCCATGGAGGCAGGGTGGCTGAGCTGCACCGTGGCTTTGATGATCAGATAAATGCGTTCATTAGGAGACGTGATGCGGTTGAGGTGCACAGAATCATGGATGGATGAGTCCCAGGAACACACTGCCGACACCTGGTGAATTGGAAGAGTTGTGTTTTTATTAATGTAACAATCATCTACAAAGAGAGAATCTGTTCCAGTTGGTTGTGACACACAGAGACATGGATTACAGTCATGTAGGTGGGCTGTAGCTTTGGGTTTGCAGCAGTTTGCTAATGAGCATTAAAATCACCACCTCATCACACTTACGCACAGTAAAGAGGGCGGTGTGCACTGTATGGTTAGCGCTGCTGTTCAACATCAAACAAAAGGGAGGACTTTTCTTTTAAATCATTACTTTCATGCATGATGCCACGCGATTACATGACTGTGTAATTGTTCAATTATGCGCGTAATTGTAGGAAAAAAATATGTTGCCATAAAGTGCTCTTGTCTGTGTGTAATTATCTGAGAAAAAAAGAACATCTAGCAACAATTAAAGTAGTAAAATCAGCAAAATTCGACAAAGAGCCTTTGTGAAACCGCTCACACCAAAACATGACATGCATTTTTACAAAAATACACAACATACAACTAGTAGATGAAGAAGCAATGGATACACCAATACTTTGTTAATGCAGTGTCACTCAGCTTTGTATGTCACACCACAAGCTTTGAAACTACAGCTGCATTTGTACTTGTTTATGTTTCCTAGAGTTCCCTTTTTGGCCACAGGAGGGCAGTAAAATCAAACCAATTGTTTACCTCCTCATCACTGTGCCTGATAATGGGCAAATAGAAGAACTGGCTTCCATGCTCCTTGGGCAGGATAGAGTTAACGCCTGCAGCATGTGGGCCGGTCAGCTGCTCATTCACTGTCAGATTATCCGCTGGGGGCATGAAAGACAATAAAAGAAAGTTAGTGTTCGTACAGGCCTGAAAAGAACCTGTGAAATATCAGTTGAGATCAAGGATGTGTCAGCTTTACCATTTAAATCCAGGAAAAGAACAGGGATGTGAGCTTCCACTCCTGCAGGCGGGGTCCTACAATTAAGTGAATATGAGGTTAATGGCTCCAAATGAAGTGAGTCTGTCATGTGCATGGGAGTGTGTTCGTGTTTTTACCAGTCTGCGGGAGCTCCAGGGATGCCACTGCCAGGTGCAGGTACCAGCACTGCGTTTCTCTCTTCAGTCAGGCCCACCCACTGCTCCACCAGCCGAGCCTCACGCTCAATATCCTCCTCTGACTTCTCTGCATACATGAATGAGGAGAGAGGTTTCATCACAACACTAAAAATACAGACAACACACGGCAGCCAGCTACAGGTCCTTCAGCAAGTGGTAGCTATAATACAGGGCCGAAGACTTGCCGTGTTTGTTGATGATTTTCTTGATTTGTTCATCGAGGTACTCCCGACGTTTGATCAGGGCTTCGGACCAACGCTCTCGAACACAGTTGAGGTCTTCCTCCTGGAAACAGGCAGAGACCAGAATCAGGGCCAGCTGGCTCAGTAAGGCAGAGGACCTGCTACAGGGCACAGAGCAGTGTTAACAGGGCAAGGTGAGGGTGCACAGGGCGGATTTGTCTGAGGGAGTACCATAACCGCTCCTTTATGCCAAGCCAAGTGAAAGCTAATTCAGACCAATTTAAGTTCCAAGGTGCATTTTTTTTTCTGAAAAACGATTATGGTCAAAATCTCAAAACACACACACACACACTTACACAAATAAAACCACCTTTTAACCCATTTGCAACTCACACACATGCATGCATTCACTCTCACACACACACACACACAATGTCCACAGTAACCAACAGACCTCAAAGCCAACCTTATTACGCTTCTGACATGAGCACACTTCCACCATGCAAAGTACTGTAAATCATGCAGCCATGCAATGCCCATATGAAATAGTGAGGCTTATTATTCCTGCAGCTCTTCAGTAGTGACAAGCATTAGTGTGCAGCAACCTGAGGGGGAAGGCGAGAGAGCGGGACAGGATCCCTGGCAGACAGACTGCTGGCTGGGAGCTCAGCCATTGGGTGGAACTGCATTTTGCATTGAGGGCTGCCAACGAATGGTTGGTGCAATTGCTAATTACAGCGTCAGAAATCATCCACATGTGCAGCTGCTATTTAATAAAGCACTCTTTTAGTTGACACAGCCCTCTGCCTCCTGCCTCACATGCCCTCAGCAACAGGCCTAGTCGCAAACATACGATGAAGTTGGTTTCCTTCATGCTGCAAGGTGAACTACAGGGTGAGCAGCAGCAGTGGGAGACTGAAAGGGTACCTGATAACTATCCATATCGTCTTCCTTCTCTCTCTGGCAGGAGAGAACACACTCAGTCAAATGTGGTGAACCAGAAATAAGCCCTGACATGACAGCTCATAGTTTACCATTCACTGCTCATGTAACTTTCTAGGAATCTGAGATGTGATGTGAAAGATAAATTTACGTCCATGTATGCATGTTTTTCAGTAATAAATGCCTTTAAAAACAATTACAAAACCAGTATTTACTCCTCTCTAAAATCAAATTGTCGCTTCCTTTCTACATCAGGGCACATCAGTGCATGTTAACAGAACAAACAGGGCACTAATGAGATTGCACATTCCTTGGCCTTCTTTAGACTCACTGCCAGCTACTCAGATGACACGAAACCAGAGTTGGACTAAACATACTTTGGCTAAATCAGCATAATATTGTACATCACTGGCATGAAACAAGCGTACTGTTCCCAAAACGCAGAATCAATTACATACAAACCATCATCCTATTTTTGTTCACACAATAGGTTCATAGTCTAAGTTGCATGTGAATATATGCAAAAATGTATATTTGTGTTTCACAGACCTGGTAGCTGTCGAGTGGTCTCTGTAGTTTGGTGGAGCGAGCAGACACACAGCCGATAGAGACAGACAGCACAGCCTCCACCAGCAGAGGCAGAGTGCCTGAGTTTTGGACCGGCTTCACACAGACCTGCAACCTCCTGGAGTGACCCTGCTTGGATAAATCCCCATAATTCAACATCAGAATGCTGCTGCCAGTGCTGCACTCTCAAAGTACTACAAGTACACAGCTGTTAATAATTGCAACAGTTAACAGTAGTTACAGTAGGATTCTCTTAAATGTGTGTTTGATGTAGGGCAGCCAGTCTGACCTAAAGGGAAACTTGCTCATAGTTTTTCTCTGACCTGTCGGAGTTGGAAGACTCCTCCGGTGCTGATGTCTTTTCCAGGATGCAGCTCCACAGATGAGTACTCTCCCTGCTCGTTCAGCTCCTGGATGGAGATCACCAGCTCAATCCTACGAGACACCTCACTCCACCTAGAACACGCAACAGCCAAGATTAGTGAGGTGTGAAACCGCAGTGTGTGTGTGTGTGTGTGTGTGTCAGAGCATATGAGCAGAGAGGACAGTGATAATTTCCGCTGCTCGCTCACAGAGCTGTCCGTTTACCTCCGCTCCCCTGCTCCCCCGCTCCAGGCCGCTCCGCTAAATATCGCTCCACGCTCAACTCAGATTTCACGCCTCTCCACTCAATCGCTCACCTCTCACTCACTCCAGCTTTGTTGTATTTATCAGATAAACAGAGCCAACCCATCCTTTATGCCTGGAGCTCAACAGCAAAAAGTCCGCCGGATGGAAGGCACTAGCAGCATGGAATGGGCGGGCGCAGTTTATCTGCATGTACTGTGCTGCTGCAGTAACACAGAGAAGAGCTTGGGCATGCTTCAAACTCATGGTATGAGTGGTACCAGAGCTAAATTGGAGAGGTATGGGGCAGGAAATAAGGCGACGCTCCAACATTTGAAAAATCCACTCTGCACTCCATCCAAAATCCCCCCGCTCGTGCTCCACTCCGCTCACATGCTCTGGTGTGTGTGTGTGTGTGTGTGTGTGTGTGTGTGTGTGTGTGTGTGTGTGTGTGTGTGTGTGTGTGTGTGTGTGTGTGTGTGTGTGTGTGTGTGCAAAAGTGTGAGCGAAACATTTGATACATGTACCTGTCTCGGAGCGTCTGGGTCTTGGCCTCCAGTGCGTCTAACTCCCAGAGCGAATGTCCATTCCCAGCACAGCGGTGACCCCACACTTCTATGGCCAATGCTCCATCTGATATAAACTCCAAAAACTCATCTGTCACATGCACAGCATAGTCCTGCAAAAAGACAAGAGGTTTGTAGTGGAGTTGATTTGAAAATAAAAGTAGTTAACAAAACTTTTAAAAAGAATTTAAAAGCTAATGCTTGAAGGTGAGGCATTAACAGCCTCAAATTGAAACAAATAGCAGCTCCTTTTCATGTACCTTGCAGTGATCAAACTGGACAGTAAACTGAGCATCTGGGCTTCGAGGGGAAGGTCTGTCTGGGCTGACCATGGGAGGAGCCACAGTGGGCTCACCGTGCTCCCAGAAGGTGTACTGACAGAAGACAAAGTTGGAAAGGTTGAGCGGCAGACCTGTGGCGTCCCTGATCCGCACCTGCAGCAAAGAGACAAGTAGACAGGATGAAGCTGAGTTACTGAGCGTTGTTGTACTGTTGTACTAAACTATCCTTGTACAATTCCAACATGTCCATCTTTGTTACCCTGCAGGTTAGCCTCTTGGCCATGTGGACGATCTCCCCGTTGGTGTCCATCACCTCATAGCAGCTACTCTCACTGGAGTTCTCTGACGAGTCGTCTCCCCCAGACAGGCGCTCTGGTACGACTCCACTCACTCGCATCAGCTCAATGTGCAGCCTGCCTGCTACCTGTACATAGAGGGCAGGGAGACATCATCCCCCTCCATTCAAATAAAAATGCCTAATAATGTGTACATTTTAAATATATGTATATCATACATACATCTTACATATGGACCTGATGTAATAAGGATATTGGAAGGTTGCACCATGAATCATTTATTTGTGTATTAATCTGTTAATGTTGGTGCACTCTTACCTCTCCCTGTTGGCTGATGATGGGGACTGCATACTGCAGTTTGACATCATGGAAAAGGCACTCCAGAAATATGTTGGCCACTCCTATCAGGTTGTGGTTCTCTTGGGCCTCGTAGAATAGGTCACAGTGTTTATTGTCTGCCTTGTTATACTGAGAAAAAAAAACAACAACAGAGAACAACCTGAATAACCCAGTCAATATGTACTACTTATCTTTTCCTATTTCTGATCCTCTGTTTCTTACCATCTCATCTGTGCCTTCCTTCCAGTCCCTGTAGTGGTCTCTCATATCCACCAGTTTGTTTTCCAGCTTCTCAATGGTCCACACTTGGGTCCCCTTTCCTTTTCTCCGCACCTGAATGGCCGGCTCGCTTACTATTGCTCCACGCTATAGAAAAAACAGATTAAGACACTTCAACTTTAGCACATATTCATACTTCAACAGCTGACAATGAAATCTGTCCAGTAAGGTGATGTGGTGCTGGTGTGTGATTGCAGGGGGTTCAGAGCTCTGACCTTGCGGTTGGCGCTGAGGTTGGCTGCAGGAATCTGAAGGGTGACCTGATAGTCAGTCAGTTTGTTCATCTCCTCTGCCAAAAAGTTGGCTTCTCGCACCAAGGTGTTGGCTTTCACGACTTGCTCCCTGAGTCGAGACAGGCTCTGACGAAAAAGCTCATCGCTGACACACGCACGCAGACACACACACACACACACACACACACACACACACACACACACACACAGAGACGACAGAACACAGAGATTATTCATTCATTCATGAAGTTGAAGACCTGCCACCTATCATGTACCCTCAGTGTGGACTTAATATGCACAGCATTCCTATGTACAGGAACAGCTAGTGAAAAACATACACAGAGTTGTGTATGTGACTGACTGAACTTTGACTTGTGATGCTAACATTTTAGTAAAAGGGTCACTGATTCTTGTATCTCAGATTTGGCTCTCAAACCACCAGTGGCAGGAGGGTGGCAAAATATAGAAGTAATATCTGTAAAAACTCAGTCATGTCAGAGGATAATGGCTAAAGCTAACTAGCTGTCACCTCAAATATCAGGTCACTGTTACAATGATGTGCAGGAAAATGTTCAGCTTTTCAGTCCTGAGGCAGGCCTCCCTGCAGTGGACAGAGAGGGTGTGTCAGTGCATTCCACAAACCGCTCCTCGGTCCACAGTCGCAGTTTGCCGTGTGGTGTGTGCGTCGGGAACGTAAGGCGCTCGCTGCTGCTCCGGTGGTGTTGGGCCGTTTTCTCGGGAGACAGCTGTTGCCGTAGCGACTCCAGCTCACGTTCATACATCACCCTCTGCTCCTCTAGAGCCGTCTGCTTCTCCTCCAGATACTGCTTCTCCAGCACCTGGACCACATTCTGCATGGGGTCTACACACATGAGAAACAACAAGTCCTGATTATAACTAACAGGAACAGGACCGTACAAACAGCAACCACCACAGCTGAAAACAAATTATTATTCATTTAAAAAATATATATTATTGATAATTGCCTTATAATGCACTTCATCTTATGGACACTGGCTTTAATAGAATGTATTAAATTATTAAAATCCATGAATAGTCTGTAAAATAAAAAAATGTAAAATATTTTTCTTATTGTTTTTGTAATGTGTGTCGTTGGCAGTTTAAAAAATATTAGAGCTAAAATGATCGTTTGAATTTGACAGATTGACCGAAAAAGACTATTTTGATGATTAATTTCAATTCATCATTTTAGTCTTTTATCAAGCACAAATACCTTTGGTGACTCCATCTTCTTTTCTCTGTTTTGTATAATTAAATAAGGTAAATTAAATCATCACACAAAACAGGCAATTTGAAGATGTGAACTTGAGCTCTAGGAAATTTTTATTTGTCTCAAAAATATACAGTAAAATCAAAAAATGTATCAAAACAATAATCGATAATGAATATAGTAATACTTTCATCTGATTTCACTTCATTATCAGAATAATTTTTCGAAATCTGTCTTGTGTCCCAAGAGGTACACAGTTTCACATAGATACAAAAATACAAAACACAACGTTTTTTGGTATTTTTTAAAACCAAACGATACTACAAACATTTATCACATCAGACATTAGGAGAAGTGGATGCTAATGGACTTTGAGCCCTAACTGATTGTTCATCCCACCTCAACTCCACCCAGGTTAAATCTGACCACAAACATTTACATTTGTAGTAACAATCCGCTGAGAAAATATTTTTTTATTCAAGATAAGGAGTATTTCTTTACAGTTGTGGCATTTCTAAAATATGGTATTATTAGGTGAGATTAGCCAGAACAAGCTGAAGCTTCAGAAACCTAAGATGAATACATACTGTATACAGCCGTGGCCTGGGAATCATATAGATTGCAGAAGGCAGATTAACCTAATCATACCGTTGTTCCCCAGAGTCTTCATTATGACCTCCATCTGGGCAAACTCATAGCTGTAGTCCTGCTCAGAAGAGGCCTCGCTGGCGGTCTCCACATCTGCCTCGACGTAGCTCTCTCTGGGGGAAGCTCTCTCCAGCTCCTTTAAACGGTCCCGCCGCTTTCGTTTAGGCAGATTAATCCTGCAGAGCAACAGGACTTCCAATCAGTGACATTTAATTTCATGACTCTTCACACATTTGAATGTGGCCACTCTACAGCATGTCTTATACCTGAAGAAGTGATTGTTGCCCCATAAGATACGATCTCCATGCCACAGGTGCACCAAGGAATCAATCATTGTTCCGTTCACACAGGTCCTGCAGAAAACAGAGAAATTACTCAAACTCTGATAATGAAGATGTCAGACAGCATTATCATCTTCATTTTCAAACAGGGAAAATTAATTGAGAAGGAACAATTCTTTTGTAGTGGGAGGGAGACATGGCTCTGATATCAAAGCGAGAAGCTCAGAGCATAGATTCCTGTACAGTGAGGTCATGTGAAACACTCAGGTCCACTCATCCATGAAGAGAGAGACAACAGAGATAGATTGATAGATAGATAGATAGATAGATAGATAGATAGATAGATAGATAGATAGATAGATAGATAGATAGGTAGTTGTATTTTAGCTCACCTGGCATTCCCTATGGGCATCAAGGTGACATCACCGTCTGGGCACAGCTCCAGGACGCAGTGCTCCGGCTGGATACCGATCCCAAAGAGTTGGATGTCCTGGGACGTGTCCGCGCCAACACGCGTGTGCTCCTACACACAAGTGGAGGAGAGATTATTACAGATTATTATTTATTATTATATAATGACAGATGAAAATAATTACAACCAACATATTGATCCAACTTTTAGGTCATAGCCTACACAATGTTGTTTGCTGAACCAATTTGCACAGGAGTTTTGTCATTCACAAAACATAACATTTCAAATTCAAGAATAAAACCGAAGCAAAATCAGACCTAAGTGAAAAAACTTGTGTCTCTCTCATTGCAGAGTGGGCGTTGTTAAACAAACATCCCAGCTTCGAGAGGATGTCCTACCCTGCGGCGAACTAACCCATTTCACATTACCATAGTCATTCCACACTGATATGCCAGGCTGGCCTGCAGGACCCAGACAAAGGCCTGTTGTTCTGTACGCCGCACAGGCTGCTTTCTCACATGCCTGTGTTCTTACAGGTCCAACTAACTGGTTGGTTCCACTTCAGTGCATTGCAATGTCTCTTACTGGACTCTTCTCTGCCTTCACGGTGTCATCTGAATCACTGCACCATATGTGCGGTGTTTCCAGGCCTCAGTGAATGAGGAAGTGACTAAAAGGCATTTGGCAGCAACTTATTCCTAAAATTAGATAGTTATTAAGAGAGCGTTCTGGCTTTCGTACAAACTTTAGCCATTACGAGGTGTTTTGGATTTGTGACTATTCCAGCCACTATACACAAAAAAATACAGCCTTTGCCATGAACAACATGACAACATGTCACACAGATCTTTCATCCATTCATGGCCTTCACACATACAATTGTCTACAAATCTACACAATTTCCATTTTATTTAGTGGTGCCATTAAAACAAAATGGGTCTGCTTCTTTGGGTTGTATATTTATCTTCTTTTAGAGCTCCTGAAGTTGAAACTAGAGGGGAACAGATGCAAGTTCAGACGTTAATAAAACCACATAAATGAAATACGGATACTGGAAAGTCCTCATAAATGCTTTTAACTGTTTATGTTATTTTTCCAGTGTGGCCACCTGGGACAAATAAGTAAAATCCTGACGTACTTAAGGCAGCTGAGTGACGATGGTAGTGAGTACTGTGTAGTATCTCAGCTAGATGGCATGCGAATAATACATTATCACATTGTAAAAACTCCTATTACCTTCAGGTAGTAGACCAGTAGCTCATTTAGGGCAGGATCAGCATTCAGATTGACAAGGAAACACTTGTCTTCACCCACTTTAATCCCTGATGTTTCCAGAGAGATGCCCATGCTCTCCAGCTGCTTCTGACGTTCCTGTAAACAAAGATAATGACAGTTACTGTACGTATAAATGTGCTTATTGAGATTTTGGAGTCTGTTTATGACTGTTGTGCATACAGTGGCGATCTCCTCTGTCTTTCGTAGTTTCTCCTCCCAGGTGACAGTCATCTCCTGAATGAGTTTCTCAGACTCGTGCAGTTTCTCCTTCAGTTCAGGAGCCTTCAATGACTGATGGGAACAATGAGAGGAGAAAAAAAAATCTGTATCATTGTATGATTAATGAAAAGTCTGGCATGAATTAATTAATTTAATTTTGGAGCGTCTTGGGTCCACCCAATCCTTCCTCTCACCTCGGCCTGAGAGAGTTGAACTTTGAGCTTCTCCACCTCTTCCCTGAGCTCTCTGATGATCCGGGCGTTGGGGTCTTCGTTCACCACGGCGTGGTTGACGATTCTCTTGGCTCTGTCGGCATAGCGTAGCGTGGACAGAGTCTCCTCGTAGTTATCAGCTGCTGGACTCACTGTGGCTATCATGGCTGTCTTGCTGTTGCCGCCAAGGTTGTCCTGAAGACAAGAAAACATGTTGCAAGAAAGCATAGCTGCTAAGTCTTCCCTTTTTGGTCTGCATGCATGGCACAGTGCATGTAGTGCAGTGCCAGTTTTTGGTCACTTTAAGTCACATTTCAGCACACCTAGAACAACCACATATCATTACAACAACCAAGACAGAAGGCAGTTATAAATATGGGTAATTTGTGGGTCAAACCTTTAGTAGCCAGGTGAGCACTGAGTCTCTGTATGGCACAAACTTGGCCTTCCCCTTTCCTGCAGACTGATCAGCCAGAGCCGAAATCACACAGCCCAACGTGGTGAGAGATCTACACACACACACACACACACACACACACACACACACACACACACACACACACACACACACACACACACACACACACACACACACACACACACACACACACACACACACACACACACAATCAACTTTAATCAGTCAAATGGTTAATTGGACTTTAAACATTTGTATGTCTTTCATACAAAAAATATACCCACTTGTTAATATTGCTGCCCTCTTTGAGTCTCTCTCCAGCAGCTCCAGTCTTGGACACTCTCTCACTTCCTGCCAGGTCAACCAGACTCATCTTGCTTACTTTCTCCCCAGAATTCTGTTCATCATCACGACATGAACAGTCAGACAGACCCATGATAAGACAAATAGGATAAACACAAACTAGTTTCAGTAAATTCAAGGAACAATTTATCGTGAAAGTGGCTGAACAGCAAGACTGACCCCAGACTGCAGATCATAAAGCGTTTGTGTGACAATGATACTGAAGACGCCATGTGATCGGCTGCTTTCCTCATTCATGTTGGTGGCTGCAACTGTGCGAGATTTGTTCCCCTCTGACATTAACACCTCAATGTCCTAAAAAGATAGAGAGTAAGGTCATAAAAGAAAATACGTTGCAGGAAATTTAAACACATTTCTCTGGATTTAGGTCAAACTTGCACATGGACCATTAAGATAACAGGAAAGTCAGATGGTATTCATGCTTATGGCTGTGTGCCATATGATTTAGCTGGGTCACAGCAGGCAGTGGGCCAAGGCTGTGGGAAACCACTGCACTAATATCAGGCAGAGCAGAGCACGAAGGAACAGGGTGGAGATGTTTAAACTTAATTAAGGAAGACCCTGCCAAGGCTTGGCATTAAAACTACAAGAAATCCCATGACTACATACCACATTAGGAATATGTATCATTACAGTTTCTGCACTTGGGAGGATATGAAACATAATGGTTATTCCAAATGTAAATCAGCGGCTTGACAACTGGGGATGTGATATAAAGGCATTTCTGCTGGATGCCATACATCACGTCTATGTGTACAGTATGTGAAATATGAGGCCTGTAGTCAGTGATACAGTGTTGGATTTAGCTTTGCCTCTGGTCGCAGTGTGATGACAGAAAGGTGAAAGACACACCTCAAAGTTGGTCACAGCCAGCTGAGACAGACCATCCACGTATGGACCCAAGACTTTGTGTTCCCGAACTTTCAGGGAATGTCGGCTCCTTCAAAAATAATGAAAGCAACACAATGAGTAAGAGAAAGAGAAGACAAAGGGAGGAACAATTAGCATTTCAATTTAGGACATACATGCAAAAAGAAAGAAGAAAAAGTGCAGTCCTTGTTATATAAAACCTCTTGGCACTTATGGCAGTTCAATAAACTATCTCTTTGAGAAGCTAGAAGCATCTCCTCTGTACATGAGTCTTTGATTAAAATGAAAACGTAATGCTTCAGGGTGGGTTTCAAGAAGCTCATATGACTCATTTACCCTTCTCTTAAAACAGTAATTTAAATTCATTTTTGGGAAATAAGACAGCCTCCTATTGGTAACCATTGCAATTCAAAAGAACTTCAATAGCAGAAATATCTCTGGCAGGATTTCTCATTTTATAAAGTTGCATTTGTTATTAATTACTATTTGTGGAAACAGAATGGCTTGCATGTTATGGCAATATCTAAATAATTAACTATTAATCAATGGGCACTACAACTGCAATACAAATGTTAACAAGAGTTTGATGCCAAAATCATTCACGTAAAAAAGTTTCTGAATTTCCTTAATTGTCAACAAATCATATTTAGGACCAACACAAATAATGCGTTTCTCCATCTCTAAATACTCTCTCACTTCCCCAGCCTTCCAAACATTCACAAATGCTTCATTAAAAAAAGGCAAAATAATTTTCTCAATCAGCCGAGACAGAGTTACTAAACAGGAGTAAATAGTGTATTTGTTGACATGAAGAATAAACATAATTTTGTAAGACAATGCCGATTAGACTTTCCCGATCCTAATAAAATACATGTGCCGTGTCACAAGCTTTAACTAAGGGTAGGTAGGTGTTTCACAAGATGGGGGCAGGTGGGTAAACTGAAACTCATCTTCACCTGGCTGCCTGCCAGGTGTTGAGGAGAAATCGTATAGATCAGTGAGTCACTGAATCCCTCTTCATGGCTACAGAACGACTGATGTTGGCAGAAACCAGCTTCCCTGCCTCCACTCTAGTAATCTACCACCCACTGCAGCAAACAAGAGGATGCAACCACAAGAAAGACCACGGCCAACTCATAGTGTGACAGAGATCCTATTTAAACTTGACGTGTCTATACCACAGCCAATGTTTACTCCTGAAAATCACAGAGGCAGATAGACCAAGAGAGTGTCAGGCTTGTTATATAAGCGAGAGGAAGTTGCCATCAAAATGGCTCTGGCTGCATCTTCAGACATCTGCAGCACACAGTGCACTCCACTGTAGTCCCTCTCATGGGATCGGCTCCCAGGCTGCTCTGACCGCTCTCCTGCTCCCAGCTTCACTAACAGATGTCCCTGAAACACACTCTTTCACAGTTCGCTCTCCCCTGCAGTCTGTCTGCCAACCCACATCAGACCACGGAGGCGAAGAATGCAGCAGTGTCAGAAGACGATGCTGGCCGCCGTTCTGCAGGAAATGACTGGGTTGAGCTTCCTACTCACATCATTCTGTCGCCGTCCCCCATACAGGCTACTAGACACAACAGAGCTATAAACAGAGATGCTAAACTAACACAAAGTGGAAGCTGAGGGAGAGGTCACAACTCGTGCTGGAGTTGGAGTGAATCAAAGCTACGAGAAAATGTCACCACAGTTTGTGTAACCAGCTGTCACCCCAGGTCAAAAGCATTAACAATGAATTAGCTCATTAAAATCAGGGAGGCTATGCAGGTTACATGTGCTTACTCTGAAGAAGACGTCCACACTCACCCTTTGGGATCGAGCAGGTCACGGACCTTCTCGTTGTAGATCTCCATGTAGGACACCTCCACCTTAAAAGTATGGCCCTCGTTCTCCTCTCTGTGGACCCTCTCAAACAGCGAGCAGCAGAGTCGAGGGATTAAACCCGGCTGATCCCCATTCCCCATCATGGAAAAGGACTTGCCTGAACCTGGATGGACATTGCAGAGTCACACATGATTGTATCCCCTACAGATAGAGGTCCACACAGTGCAGTGCTTCAATAACAGTGAAACTTAATATGAGTCCCTACTCTGAGCACACTAACTGTTTGATTTCAGAAACGACTTAGCTACATCATATGTCATATATCATGATCATGAGATAACAAATTCTCTACATGTTGTAACAAGCCTACAGCCATGCATGTACTTTAGCAGTAGCTAAATGTTAACGTCAGCATGCTAACAAACTAACAATGACGGTACTAACATGCTGATGTGTAGCAGGTATAATGTTTATCATGGTCACCATCGTAGTTTAGCCCTAAACACAAAGTTCATCTGAGGCTGGTGGGAATTTCATTTGTTTTGGTCATTAAGCAAAGTATTGGACAATTCAAAATGTTGACCTGATGACGGCGCTAGATAAAATGTTAAAGGATCACCAAAGTATTATTGTATTTCATCTTCTGGGGACCATGAATTTGAACTTGTTTTGTTTGTGTGTTACTTGTTCCGCCTTCATGTAAAGTGTCTTTACAGATTCTGTACAAAAGGTAACGGTAATAGTTGTTGAGACATTCACTCAGAAGCACAAACATCAGCCTCATGTTGGTGGCAAAGTATTAGTAATAAAAAAATATGATATATTTCAGTCTGGACCAAAATGGCGACCAAACCAACCGACCGACCAACCTTCCCATCCCTAATGATACACCGCTTAAAATGTGGGTTCTTGATTAGACTAAGACTGCTAAGAAACAGCAAACTAAATGCTGTGTGCCTTTCTAATTCCCATCATGACTCATTTTTTCTACTTTTTTCCTCATATATCAGGTGATCCGAAGGCCACTAAAAAAATATGTGTGTTCTTCTCTTCAAACTTTTCAGTAGCTGTGTCTCTCTACCAAGTGTTTCCCTCTAAGACAGGAAGTGGGATAAAGGAGCTAATTTGATCCAGGGTGAAGAAAGGATACGAGTTAAGTGATTCACCAGTGTGATTACAAATGCAAGTCTTCCTGTTCTTTAAACTTTCTACGGACACATCTGGAGACAACTTGACTTGCCAGTATACCTAAGTATAATAGAGGCAATTCATCATTTATAAATGCTTCAAAGGCTGCATGATGTAAGGAATTTAGCAACAAAAAGTGACTCAATGTAGATTTCCTCTGGATGTTTAGTTACCTGTTTGTCCATAGGCAAATATGCAGGCATTATATCCCTGGAATGCATTTTCAAGTATTCCCTCTCCAAGGCACTTGAACACCACCTCTTGACCTTTTAGACAAAGAATCACCATGGAGATTAGATAACCATTCAGATATAGAAGTAATACTAGTCGTCTGGTTTGCGTCCTTAAATTGGTGCAGTAACATTAACACAGAGAAATGTATCGACAAGCGCTAATAAACAAGGAAGAATAAGAATTTATGAAAGATTAAAGATTCCTGTCTGGTCACGTGGAAAATGCTGGGTTGTGTAGAGAAATCTCTTGTGTTGCTCAGTGTCGTGCACGCGTTGAATGGGACAGCTGTTTAACGAGCTAAATAAAGCCCGGGCCCCGGCCCTTGAGGCAGCCGTTCACTGAACAGATTGTCTTGTCAGTTCAGCACAAAGCAGATGTAATCATTACATTTCTGTCACAAAATGAGAGCGATATGACAAGGAAAACATGTACAATGATTACGCAAATCTGCCCTGGACTGGCAGTAATAACCTCTTTTTATAGATGTTACAAACAATGTAGCTGTAACCTTTTCTGTGGAGCACTCATTAGAGTAATGAATGGTAGATGATAACATAAGCACAATGGTTTAGTTATTGTACATGTCCAATATTTTAGCATATATTGGGAGAAAAATAAACACGTGGTTTTATTGTTTTGAGACAATACAAAGACAACTAACTCAATTGGATATTTGAATGTGTTCTCTCAAAACGCAAATGGCCGTGTCTGGCACTGTGCTTTGCTTTGCATGATGCAAAAACAGCTTTCTATCAAGTAGGGAGCTTCCCTGCTCTATTGCTGCACAAAGCTCAGCATGTCTTTACATGGACACGTGATTTGAGTTCTTTGGTGATGAGTAAAGGATCAGTTTCAGCATTTACAGTATGACTCACCAGCATATTTGGGAACGTTGGACTCATCCATGGACCAGAAACAGTGGTCAAAAGCGAACACCTGCAGAGGAGTCAGCACAGGGAGTGTAAACACACACTTCTTCTCACACTTGTCCAAGCATGTACAGTACAACACAACCTGATCTTAGTTGTGGTCTTACTTCTTTTGTGGTACTAAAAAAAACAGGCTTATTGTGCCGTACCATGCCACCTTGCAGTAAATCAGCAGGATTAAGCTTGTCTGAGTGAGTAAGATGAAGTCTAACCGAGTATTGTTCGAGGTAATGCTCGTTAAGAACGCACCATGACTATCTGCACAAATCCACTGCTAGCTGCCCCGAGTTTTGTCATAGTGGCTGGAGTTAAATTAATTCATAAATCAGGGTCAGCGCTCCCCAGAAGAAATTCCAGCACCCGGTGACCCTCGTCTCCAAGGAAACGGGGCCGTAGCTGCTCCCGGTGGTGCAGGCTGGCTCTCAGCCCTCAGCACTGGGTCTCACAACACAGGCTTCAGCAGCAGAGACCCCTTGTATCCCCCAGGCACCTGCGTGAGCCATGGATGGATAACACACAGAGAGGATGCTTTCTGGGAAAGAGCAGTGGCCTCATTCAACTCCTGACAGACAGAACAGCTCCTGTTACTGTATATGCTGCAGATCCGCATCCATCTTAAACTTCTTCTTTGAGTAGTTTCAATTAGTTAGTATAGAAATATCTCATTTATTTTTCATATATGCTTGTTTAAAACACTCTGCCCATATTGATAGGAGATATATAACTTCCCAAAGTCCACAGTGAACTAGGTAATAGAGCTTTTATGTACTGTATGCTTCTCCCTCCCTACCTTCTGTAATTAAATCTATAATTACGTGTCTGTGGTGTCTCTCTGTGATTTCAAATTATTGCTGCAGAAACTATGTGCTTTCTCTTTCCTGATTTATGGTTTGAGGCCGCTCTTGGGTCATTTTAAGGTGCTATTTAGATTGTTTCTTGGATGCAATCTTTTACATGACTGCATTAGAAGGTTTGTTGATGATTTTATAATCGCACTTAGTTCTGATTTTGTGGCTTATTTTGTGTTATTTTCCTTCATGTTGTTTTTCTGCAACTCACTGTAGCTCAGCAACTTGTTTTTTTTAACATTTCTTCCATGTTCAACAATTGCTCCTGCACTGTCATCCTGCAGTGCAAGCACAACACTGCTACACATTACTACTCCTGGCTTCCAGCGGACTGCTGCTGCTCTGCCAAAGCACTTTCCCCTATACAAATACCCCAAATAATCGAACTCCCTTCTAATCATAATAAGGGCTATTGGCCAGGGAACCACTGGTAGCACAGTCAGCATGGGAAGCACTGAGATCACTGAATGCTTTGAAAGAAAGACCTCCTCTTGTGACTTCAGACAAGTGAGTGGGTGCCATTCAGAGGAACAAAAGTGCCATCATTCTCAATTAGAGCTGGTTTGGTAACTAGGGCTTCAACCTCCTCTGGCCTGTCTCTGTCCAGCCTGAGGGTGTGACTGTGCAACAAATTGTTCATGATTGGACAATTACTATTAATCAGCATTGCAAATAATGATGAAGCCGAGAAGCAGAATGCCCTTTTTGTCATTTCTTGGATGAACACTGGTCAAACGTGACTGGATTGCAACCTCAGTTTACCCTTTAGAATGCAGGGAGACTAATTTGAGTGCCACTATAACTTAGCAGACAGCCACATGCTCGTCTAGCTGAAGGGTATTACAGGGTAACTCAGGTTCACAGGCCCCCAGAGACCACGCACGCCTGTGGCCCGCGCTAACGCTCCCCCGGTCCCGTCAGTGGCCGAGTGCACTGAGCACAAAGCCCGTCCCTGGTGTGTGAAACATCTCTGAGCTAGTCACCAGCATGTTGTCAAGGGGGGAGGTGGGGGTGCACTCCAACAATGCAGCTTTGAATGCGCACACACACTGCCCCAGTGTCTGCGCTCATCCCTTTCTCATTGTAGAGCCTTTGTGGGTGTTCATGAGATCTTAAGAGCGCTGACACATTCACACGGACATCTATCCGCCTCCTGCTGACCAACCAAACTACTAAAACACTCTCAATCATGTCCCTAGAAACAACGCCACAACAGTAGATCGACCTGTGCAAGATGCTTCTCATCCCCTCAGGGGAACAGTGTTGCCTGTGCAGAATCCTGCTTCTGGATGATTTCACTATGAGTGATAACAGGAAAGTCAGTGAGAAGTACCTACAGATGACTATTTCTGCTGACAGTGCACATCAGCTCTGTTGACACTGGCCAGTTTTTTGTCGTTGTAGCAACAGAGACAGATTTAATTTACATACCTTAGATTGTTTCCTGTTGAATGAGACGGGCAATCCATCATAAACAGAAGAAACCCATGGCGGGTGAAGCAGAAAAAAGACAGAGAGAGAAAGAAATGGTTAGCATTGATACACAATTTAACAGTCAGAACATGTTCACACTCAGTAAGATGCAGCTGCACTTCTCACAGTAGGAAACTTCCCACTGTCTGTGTCGACACAAACAGCTTTTCTGAACTGAAATATGTGCATTGAAACCAAAACAACTTTTTTATGAAACTTTCTAACCTTTCTAACTTTCTACATTTCTCAAATTCCTGGTGTGACTTCTTCATTCACTCCTTCACTCATTTATTCACTCATTCATTCACTTGCACACAGTGGCGTTTCCTGGTGGTAGGTGCTGCTGTGATTGGGTTCATAATTGGGCCAGTGGAGCGTGAGGAAGGGAAGAGATTTAGGATTCAATGTCCCACTGACTCTGTTGAGTAAATAGCTCTTATGCCTGTGGACTTAACAAAGAGGCCAGGTTGGGGAAGTCGCACTCAGCATAAGCAGCTGCCGGAACTAAGGACAAAAGGGTAATATATATGGCACAAAGTTATGTAGGATTATTCTCTTGGAGAGGGACTTCCCCAAAGCAGAACTATAACATTCAAGTCCAAACAAATGTTACAGCCATTATAATACATGGCGAGGAAATTATTATTTTCTGCACATGCATGTTGCAGTATGATGCATTGCAACCTATACACCACCCTAGTGCTTCTACATCTGCCACAGTCTTGTCCTTCAACAGTCAGCAGATCCCTCCTGCAGGCGTCTCCTGGCACAGAGACAGAGGTGGGCATCACCTTCACACAGTAACTAATACAGGGCAAGACTGAAATACTGCACCAAAGTGTCTCACACAAACTGAGCTGAGTCACCTACAATAGCATGCCTGGAGAGCTGCACGAAAAAATTAAAAAGAATGCTCTTCTGCACTTTTATTCTCATCTTAAGTATTAAATTATATAAGATTAAAGGTATGAATTATGAACAGATTTCCTTTGAGGACTATACCCAGGCCATTAATAACTATACCCAGGCTCAAGCTCATTATGATGAGGGACAGAAAGAGAGAGAGTGGGTAGAGGAATAAAAGGAAGAGGGCCTTGTTTGGGTTCATAGCCTAAATCTGAATCTGGGCCACTGACAACCACTGTGACTGGGTCTCAATCAGAGCGGACAAAGACCGCAGCAGGGTCCCGTCCTCTGGTCGGGTAGAGCAGAGCGGGGATGTCTATGATGAGCTATGAGATATGTATCAGCATCAGACAGCAGGGAGCACACATCTAAGACTACCTAGGCTGAAAAATCTTCAAATGTCAGCGTTGCTACAAAGTGGAGATGTCAAAGATGAAAGAAAAACGTGGGAGAGTTATGACAACAAATAGACAGACAGCAGCCACAGCCCTGCAAAGAATGATAAATGGACAAATACAGAGAACAGATGTATTCCTATGGAGAACAAAAGGACAACAGATACAAGACCGGAAAGACACACACACACACACACACACACACACACACACACACACACACCAAATCTATCACAACGTTAAAACCTCACCCTTTAATAAGTTACATTAGGCTCCAGTTCTCCCACTCTGCTTTGGACATAATCTCTTTAATCGCCACAGAAATCTGCCACCTTCTTAGCAGTTTTGTACTATGCTTGTAAATGCTATGTCCTCTACATTTGGTTATTTAAATCCTTTACTGTTTTACGCTGATGTAATAACATTTATCATTACTAGTTACTGCATAGAATCTTGTATTTTCCAAGGTATTATGGTCAAAATCTATTAATTGAGACCATAAAACATGCTCAATTGGTAGAACAGAACAAAACAATTTTCTTGTACTTTCTATTACGACAGTCACAAATGCTGCATGGTGCAGCTCCAAGGGATTCAAGCACGGGCATAAAAAATGAAATGCGGGCCATTTATTTAATAATCAGCATGCATGCCAAGTCATGGCCCGGGGGCTTATTAAAGGCTGTGTTGTGGTTGACCAAGTGTGTGACACACATGTATGGCACAGAAGTGCCAGATAGCATCAGATTCTCTCTCCCCCCCCCACCCTCCCTCAGAGGCAGATGCAGGCGGACACTGCAGACCCAGCAGGGCATGGCTGAAGTCTATGGGGGGCTGGTTCTGCGTGCTTTAATGTGTGTGTCATCAAGGGCACGCTCAGGCTCCCACGCCTCCAGCTACCTGATGCCAAGGCACCCATGAATGATTTCAACTTGGCCGAGGGTGGACATTGGCCGCTCACACTACTATGATTCTCCCCCTCTGAACTGATTCTTTTGTCGTGGCAGACAGATTAAAGGAGCACATTTTTGATCTTCTTTATTAAATTCTTATTTCTTATCACTTTTAGAAAGAAATACCTCCTCAGAATCTGACTACTGTGATCGTTTTTTAATTCATTGTTGATGGTCAGATTAATTTAGATCACACATGACTGTTGATCTTTTACAGCTCAGAACCATGTATGCGGGTGCCCAAAAGGAAGGTATGAAGAGTGGGTGAGCTGCACTGGAATTCCTACCCCCCCCGTGGTTTTGTCGAAGGATTAAGGCCACTGGGTTATTATGCCACCGAAAACTGCAGTCTTCTACCCCAGTAGGCAACACACCAGATTAATCTACTATGTCATCCACCTACAGAAGCATCTATCTACCCTTACAAATATGTAATTACATTGCATGCCCACCCCTACAGAGGTATCAGACTAATATATATTTCAAATCTGTAATGTATCATTTAATTTAATCTCACCAGAAGTGATGTACGTGATGTTATCTTCAGAAATCAGGGACTGACAGCACAGAAAAAGAGTTTTTAAATCACATCGAAAAGAAATAAATCCAAATCTATAAACGTAATGTTGTAGCTCCCGATTTTCCAATGCATGAAGGATACTTTGTCGGATTCATCAGTGTGATTTAGCAGGCTTTGCAAGAGTTTCTGATGACATAATCCTGCCGCTCAAATGGAATATGTAAATCACATAGTTGAGGTGCACCCCCCCATTAAAATGACATTCACAACATGCATCTGCCCCGCCCACACACACTCAGAAACATAGTACTTCGCAGTTACACCCTCCCAAAGATTCAAATTCCTCTTTCTGATCTGTTGCTGAAACTGTGCCTCCCCTTCACCTCCCTTTGACAGTACACATGAATCTTTCCGCTGTTTGGCTGGCGACACACTTCAGACAATTACAATTCAACAAGCTTCAAAGCCAAACAAAGTGTGTGTGTGTGTGTGTGTGTGTGTGTGTGTGTGTGTGTGTGTGTGTGTGTGTGTGTGTGTGTGTGTGTGTGTGTGTGTGTGTGTGTGTGTGTGTGTGTGTGTGTGTGAATGTGTGTAAAAGTGTTGGGTTGCAGCGCACTGTGCTCTCACAGGCGACATTTCAGATGGTCCTCCAGTATGTTTAGAACTGAACACGCCGGCCCCCACCCACACAAAGCAGAGGTCACCCTGCTGCACAGACAGACAGGAGAGAGCAGTAAAATACCAAGCTCAAAGCTAGAGTAACGGAGGGTGGGTCTCTTTTCTGACCAATCACACTCAAGACAATTCCAAGGAAGCATTTGGCTTAATGTAAGATGAGCAGAGGAGGCTGTCACTTTAGCATGAGTAATCCAAAAGTAAAGATGAAAAGTGGTTGAAGTCAGATGTTTACATACAGTACATTCAGAAGTATTAAATAAAACAGAACCAAAGGAAGTTGGCTTGCTGATGACAGAAACAGGTGTGGCTTGGATTGATCCAAGCTACTGAGACAGCGAACTGTGACTTCTGATACACAAACAATTTCTGGAGCTTCTTCAGCTTTATTACGTACCATATCTACTCTTAAGTATGCAATGTCTTGGCCAGTGGCGGAATAATTTCTCAGATCTTTTACTGAAGTAAAAGTACCAATACAACAATGTAAAGATATTCCATTACAAGTATCACGTAAAAGTCCTGCATTTAAAATAAAAGTGTTTTGCAGAAAATGGGCCTTTGTGACTTATATATGTCATGACGAATTACATATTAATAATGAAGCATCATTTTTACTGTAGTAGCTAGAACTACATTATATACAGTTTGGTAGTTTAGTCTAGTGGTGCTCCTGTAAAAACTCCAAAGATAAATCTGAGGGGTTGTGAAATGATTACTAGAAATAATTGATATATTGAACAGGTATTTAAATGAAACCATGTGAGAAGTTTAAAGAGAAAAAGTCTCTTCAGAGGAGCAGCTAACACCTGAAATGTGACAATGAACTAGACACAGTTTTTTTGTACTGTAAGGGCTCACCCCTGATTGAATCTTTAACAAAGTCTTATATTCTAAAAGTAACTACACATGTTATATAAAGGTAGTGGAGTAAACAGTACAGTATTTCCCTCTGGACTGTAGTGGAGTAGAAGTATAAGGTACTTGTAGAATAAAATGGAAATACCCATGTTAAGTACAAGTACCTGTATTGTACTTGTACAGTACTTGAGTAAACGTACTTTGTTACATTCCACCACTGGTCTTGGCTAATTTTCCAAACAAATGTGTCCATGGGTCATTGTTCTAAAGGCTAAAATTAGCTTCCTATGAAAATATTCGGGCTGGTGGGGGATATCACTCATTAGGTCATCAACATAACTCTGGAATGTTTCTGTAACTTGGCAACTGCTGTCACTGAGCAACAGTGGTAAACATGGAGTCGAGACAACCTACCATCCTCATGAGTCAAAGTTCCAATGTGAAAGCCAGGATCTCAAAACCGGCTACAGCACTGCCATCAGCAGCGCACATGATGCTCAGACTGACTTCTGTCTGGGCCTTTCGAAGTTTCCATAACAAATGTTAACAACACAACATATGATGCAGGCAGGGTCTAATTTAATCCCCTCCGCTATTTCTGACACCACTGTGACAAGCTGGGTCAGCAGCAGGCTGTGTGTATGCTTAAACACAGAGAGGGATACTGACCACATCTGCTCTAAAGCCTTAAATCTGGTTAGTTTCAAAGGCAACAAACAAGCCAGAAAGAAGTGAAGTTCATCAATTTGTTCAATATGGTAAGGCTTCCATCCCAGTGGAAATAAAGTGACACATTTACTACCAGGACACACCTCCTTTGACCCGGTCTGCGTGCTAGATGTCACTTATCTTACTGCATGTGCTGGGGGCTGCTCAGGAACTCAAAACATAATGTTGAGAAATGTGCCAAATCAATGTTTAAGTGAATTATGTGCTTCAACATAATTAATCTAATAAGCATTTCAGATGAGTATTTCTTTCCAGACAGAGATGAATTAAAACCTTGTTTTTTAGGCTTTTGTTAATGTTGCCTGGCTCTACTTCTCCCGATTAAGACTCAGAGAAAGTCCAAAATAAATCCCACCGTGACATTAAATTCATGTAAACACAACAAGCTGGCTTCAAAACCTCAAAAAGGCATCATCTGAGAGAATTATGCAAGAAGGAAAGCCAGAATCGTTATGGAAGAAATGTCCATGAGTGTATTTTCACAGGCTGCCCTCAGAATGAACAGCCACATCTGAAATTAATGAGACACAGGCTTGACAAAGAGGGAGGGCACCACCTTTTCTCAATTCCGGATCAAGATGTAAACAATGTCCCACCCTCTAAACAAACAGGGAACAGTCCTCAAGGGAATACAATCGTTTTATCAGCGACACACAACACTTTCTCCTCTAGGCACGCATGAATTAAGCCTTACAGAGAAAAGTTAAGGCTGAGTGCGTATTTTAGGCAAACTAACTCTGAGAACAACATCTTACTGAATGGAAAGGTTGATTATTGGCACATAGGGAGCAAAATGGAAAGACAAAGGCAACATTCCTGAAAGCAGTCATTAGACAAGGCAGCATTGTCTTTCAGTAAAAGGCTTGTTTTGGAAAGCATGATGGCACTTGGTCATAATGTGACCTGAGAGAATATGTGACCAACCTCCAAAACTTCGACAACATGGGAGACTGTCAAGTCTACTCAACACCTTTATTTAACAGATATGACTTATATGTATCATAAGGATTAGCAAACAGACAGACATCATTAGAGGCTATCTGTAAAGGCCTTAACAAAACACACGTTGACCACGTTGGGTTGGTCTCTGGGGGTCATCAGGGAAAGACTGTAAAAGAGAATGCAATCAAATTTAAATGGAATAGTTCAACATTTATTTACTTCCTGGTGGAGAGTAAGACGTCCAGTATACTCGCTGATCCCGACCTGTTGCGCGCCAGTGTGACGTCATAGGAGCGCCATAACTACTTGTACTACTACCACTACTTGCGTGGTGGTCGCAACACTAGTTGCAGTCTTCTCCTGAACAGAGGTGGCGCAACTGAGGAAAAGCTACCGACTTTGCTATTTCTACGGACCAGAAGAAGAAGAAAAAGGTAAACAATGTCGAAGAGAAGAAGAGAAGCACTTTGAATACTTCATGTCTGCACAATGATTCGATGACCTACTTCGTCGGATCAACCCTTTCGTTCACCATAAAAGAACTCCTCTTAACCCAGTAAGTTTACAAGAGAGACTTGCAGTCACTCTGAGAGTCCTGGCATCCGGCTGTCCTCGAACTCGTCCATGCTTCCTGTTTCCACTTTGTCGTGCACCGCAGAAATAAATAGAGTGGTGCGTGACCTCTGGTCCCCAAAATGTTAAACAATTTCTTTTAAACAGCAGCATTTTAAATAACAAAAAAAAAAAAAAGACCTGGAGGACCTAACCACACCGCTGTCTTTGAACATACATACATATTTGTACGAGATAATTCAAAAAGATGAGCAAGTACAACACAAGTAGCGCCATCGTAGTCTATGACTTTTTTGCTGAAGCTCGTCTCCACACGATAGCCAAGTATTCAAGACAACTCAGTCAAGATTGAGATAAACCCAATTGAGCTCTTGTAACCATTAGTGATAAGGAAGAGATAAGAGCAGAAATTACAAGCTTGGTTACGGACATTATCAGATAAGGAATACTTCCACTGATCATGTTTTAGTTAGCTACAATGAAAGGAAAATAAAATACCTTTTTCTGACATAAACCAGACTCCCAACCGCCTCTCTAAAAAGTTATTTGTGGTTAGCTTTTGGCTTTTAAACAACTCTGTGTATTTAGACCGAAATGTGCAGAAAAAGGGGGATTTACATAAAGAGGACTTGACAAACTCGATGGCCCTGTGTTTAATTGTTGCACGTTGACGGACATGCTGGGGCACGATAGATGTAATATGGCCCCATTGTGTGAGTCGGAGGGTATTTTCTTGTCATGATGCTCCACCACTCAATCCCTTTGCAGACAGCAGCCTCAGGTATTTCTCTGCCTCTCCACCCCCACCTTCATTGTGTCTAAACCCCAAAGGAGAGCAGACTGGCGCGTGAAAACAAAACTACTCTCCCAGATTCCCATTTCAAATCTGCCATTTGTGCCAAGTCAACATGCAGATGAAAGATTAAACTTGGGAAACTTAACCTGTCGCCCTGGAGTCACAATCCTTGTTTCATTTGCCCACTACAGAGATTATTGTTCATTTCTCAGGGAAATAGGAGAGGGGGCTGTGGGTCACGAGTGTTGCATTAATGCTCAGCGGTGCAAAGAATGAGGCTTAGCCATCAAAGGAAATCCCTTATATTTCTTCAAATTCTTTAGGTGACTGGCATGTTTTCATGGCACTGTGTGGTCTCTTCAAAACCTGATTAAAATTCAGACACAATCTGAAAAGTTTTAAATGTCTAACTGATTATCCAACATGAAAGTGGCTCCAGGTTTACCTCACAAAAGACTTAATTTCTCATCAGACGGTCATATGTAGTATTTTTAGGTAATTATCGGGGCGAATAGAGTTTCACTACAATACAAACAATGTTATGTAATTTGTTTTCCATTGTTAAATTCCATATTTCAAAATCTATCTACAGCCAAAGAAGTAATCATAAAAATATCTATTACTGCTGTCTCCACTTTGAGGCTGTGCCCGAGCGTTCCCATGACAGAGAAAAAGTTCCCATGATCCCGGCCCTGTAGCCATATTCGGCATCCTAATACCCACTAAATCTGACACACAGGAACAGGTGTCTTCGAAACAAGGCAAAGTTGTCGTGATCAGGGTATCCCCTTCTGCGGCTCCATAAGAAGCAGAGAGGAAAATTATATGGTTTAAGAAAACCATGGCAGCCTAAACACAGAGACCCAAAACACACACACACACACACACACACACACACACACACACACACACACACACACACACACACACACACACACACACACACACACACACACACACACACACAGCACTATCATTGAAATGTTAACAAGTAATTATACACACACACACACACACACACACACACACACACTCACACACACAGCACACACACACAGCACACAGCACTAGCATTGAAATGTTAACAAGTAATTATATGCCTGGACTAAACTACAGAAAAGAAATGTGACATAATAAAACCAAAGTGAACTGAAGTCACTTTACAGTTACAGAATGTACTACCTTATGAATTACAAGTGATACAATTGATCAAACTTTGAAAATAGGTTGGGCAGAATAAAAAAATGACCTTTGATAAAATCCAGTTACAATGAAAGTTAATCCAGCAGCAGTTGAAAACATTTAAGACCCAATACGGCAACTAAATCAGATATGGAAACTTCCCCTAACAGGTAGCAGTGGAAAGATCTGGCATCAGATCCACACACTAATCACTTAACTGAGAAAATATTGCAGATGTTGTCACTGTGAATATCTGTACCACTCATTGTCGTTCCTCTGACCTCTCACCCATGACAGCTTTGTGTTCTGTTGTTATGTATCCCGTTCCAACATATGTTAGCTTTGAGGGTGATTTGTTTAATTGGCTGGAACGGCGCCATTGTGTGGCAATGTCTGTTCTGATAATTGCCTTAAATACAGGTTAATGTGTGGGGGAGCGAGCTCATTACCATTTAATGCTGAAAAAAGTGTTACACTTTAACATGTGGGCCATGAGAAAAGCCTTGACTGTGGCATGTATTTGTCTTCATTTTAGCAATCACACTGTGGACTTTTTACTGTAGCCAGAAGAGATGCTGACACTATTTCAGTGATAAATCAAAAGAACAAACAAATAGTCTTTTTTTTCTAATTGAGTAGCTATCCTATTAGATTAATTTGCGCCTGTGGGTAAATAGGTCAGCTGTTTAATCATGTGTGACACCAACAGCAGATGAGAGCAAAACCAAGCGCAAAACTGTAGAAAACTACTTTTAACTACAATGTATACATCTCTGAGCATTTCTACTGTATCAGGCATGACATTTCAAAGACGACCCAAGCAAAGGGTCATCATTAGCCTACATTTTGTGTGTGATCTCCTCATTACAATCTGAAAGCATGTCAGATCACAAGCCAGCAGAAAATGCAGCTTTTTTTGCTGACCTTCACTGCGCAGGCAGAGTGTGATACATTAGAGGATGCTTAGCTTTTCATTTTGTCGTAGCTTTTATCCACTTTTTCGCCATAAAAACACCTGATAAAAGTGTGCAGCATCTTGCCAGTTTAAAAATGATACAGTGTGGTCTAACACCTCTTTGAACGCTACATAAGTGAAATTAGTTCTGACTCCAGTGATACCCTGAGGCTTGACATTAATCTGTTCCTAACCATCTAACCGGCGTCTTCATGTGCCAAACATGCTCAACCACCTGCCCTGGCCTTGAAACTCAGATATATGAGTGTAATATTATTATGCTGGCTGGGGTGATTGGTATTGGAAAGTTCACGTGAATTACATAACATATTATCATGTTTCAAGCAGGTGGGTGACAGACATCATGTCTCAGCAGCAGTAGAGCATTCCTGTTTGTCTACTGCTTTTATTTACTGGCATTTATGTAAATAAATACAAAATTCAAGATACAAGTTTATCCTCATTACTGTGTATCAGGATCATGTTTGTGCTGTCTAATGTTCTGCTGTATTTTCAGACATTTGAGCTCACTGGATATATAGTTATATGCTAACATTGAATGTTACTGTTACTGTATTACAACCAGGGTGGGATAAGGTTATAACAGTGAGAGTGCAGTTTGCATGTTTCTGCTCATTCACTTACAAGCCCCCATATGTGAGCTATATTGCACTCAAACTAACCACAGTAATGCAAAGGATGCCTAATCTACAACAAGCTCACTGCACTATAGTGTTTGCTATAATGTATCATGTCTATATTCATTTGTAAATACAAAGATTTGGCCGTATTTCAGCTTTGTTTACCTGTTGTCTCCTTTTGTATTTGAGGGTGGTGGGTGCAGAACTGTTTGGTTGTCCTCCATATCCACGACACATTTTGTATTCAGTTCAATTTCTGTGGAGAGAAGTTTGTTGGGGGAAAGTAAAGCAGAATGCGGGGGTGTGAAAAGTAAAACCCTAGCTACTTTAACCGTGTTTCAAACGAAACTCAAGTCTGACTCCAGGCTCATAATTCGAGCTGGTAGCGCAGCAATGGCGAAGAAATCCAAACTTTATGATAATGTGGCATGAATCCGAGGAGACAGACATGCGAGTATGCAATTAGAAATCATCGTTATAACACTTACCCCTGCGGTTCATAGGCCGAACTCTCACTGCAACTTTTACCTTTGAATCCGACATTTTCGTCCACTTTTCACTCCCACCCTGTATATGCGACGAGCTATCAATAGTCTGTGAATCCCCGACAAGAAGCCCGGATTTCTGCCAGAAAAAAAGGCAGCAGACCCTAGTTATACAACCCCTAAATAGTCCAGACCTCGAGGAGAATGGATAGGAATATGTTCATTTTTTTTATCGTTTATATCCATCCGGGTTCGCTTTTGTGCAAATCCAGCACTCTGCTCCAGCCCCAGACAGCATCCCCACCGCCATCTTCCACTGGGAGCACGACTGCTATCCTCTGGCTGACTGGACACGGCTGTGCCAAAGAGGGGGAGAGGATTTACGCACCGCGCCGCTTATTGGGGGGGGGGGGGGGGAACCGGTGGACGAGAAACGAGAGGCTGTCTGACAACTTAATTTAACATGCACCCACGATAAGCATCGTTTAAAGACGGCATGGAGGTCAGAGTGAAGAGCAGAGGGTTCATTAAAAAGAAGTTTAAAACATTCATAACACACATATTTCTCGCCCTCTCACACTAATTGAAATATTGTATCTATTATTTTTAATAAACAATATGAGATTGTATTCAAATAATAATCATAATAAATAAGTCATCATATTTAAAACTTTATTATGTACTATTATATGAGCAGGGCCGTAGCCAAGTTTTTAGAAATACTGAGGGCAAGGGTCCAAGTGACCCCCACACCTCTCCCCACAGCTCGATTTGACCCAACCAAATAGTCTTACAAATATATTTTTTATATCACAAAAGCATAACAAACAATTAATAGTAGTTTCAATTTTAGTTTTCTATTTCTTTAATTGATCAAAAATGTATCTAATTTGTAATTTACATCTACACATATTTTGTTTATCAGTTTATCACATATACCCCCAAACACCTAATTCGAGGTACTTAAATAATACAGAAGACATGACTTCAGAATCCACTATGTAGGGCTCTGTATAGCAGTAGCTTCCTATCTTTTGACATAGTCATTTCTATTTGTTCACGCCCTCATCCGAGGTGTATGACCATGTGGAACAATTCAACCAAGAGTTATTTATTTATAATTTTTTTTACCTTAGATGGTTTCATTTGAAGGACTTTATGTGGCTCCAAAAGGTAAAATTATCCAGTTATTCACAAGAAAACAGCAAACATAAGTTTTATGTAACAAGTATGCATTTTTTCTTTTCTTATTCCTTTAATCATTGCAAAATGTTGCATAAATAATTTTATAACGTGTAAAACAAAGCATACAGTAGCCTATAGCACTCATTTAATTTCAGCAATTTAGTATTGCCAGATCAGGTCATCCCTGCATGATATAAGCTTCATTTCACATAGGCTGCTCTAATACTGTTCATAGATAAACTACATGTATATCATGGGCCCAGCATCAATATTTAGCTGAATACATCTTCACTGTATGGTCTCCACTGTCCAAAATGATAAGCATGTCGTTCAGTGACACCAGTCCAACTGGGCGGATGAGGTGGTCTCCCACAAGTGGGGTCAGGGCTGGGCCATTCTGGAGCTTCCCCAAACTCCAAACCATCCCCTGATTGGAGTCAACCACAATCACATCTCCATCAAAGGCCACGCCTGACATGTTCAGCCTCACTGTGGACTGCAGGGTCAGGCTGAAACTGTCAGTCTGATAAAGGGGGTGGAAGTCTTCTGTAAACACTCTCAGCCTTGTGTGTTGGTGTCTCCCTGGTGAATATATGTCATCAGGTAAATGCTCCATCACTGCAGTGTTCAAAGTCACCCGACAGCAAGCCACCGCTTTTGGATGCTGCAGGTCTGAAATGGCTGTTTGATGCTCCAGAGCGAGACCGTGAGCGTAGTCCATTTTTACCTTGGACAGTGTGCCGGCCTGGACGTCTGAGACCAGGATGTGCCCACAGCTGTCTATATCCACACCCCAGGGCATCTGGAGGGAATTTCTGACTGTCAACACGTGGTGTCCCCTGGAGGTGAAAACCTTCACAGCTTTATCTCCTGCATCAGTCACCACGACATGACCACAGCGAGTCACTGCCACATCCACTGGGTAACAGACCTCCCAACTGGCTCGTCCTCTTTGCCCAAAACTGTGCAGCTTCCTGCCCTGTGGATTGAACACTGCCACCCTCTTCTCTCCGTCATGCACCACAATTATTGTTCCTGAAGATCCCAAAACAGCTATCCCAGTGGGATTGATAAGAGTCCCCCACCCGCCAAAAGCTGTGCAGAGGTGCAGAGCTGTGGATGTCCGACCTGGGGCCAGGCCAAGGCTTGCCTTTTGCCTGTGAAGAGGAGCAGAGGATGTGGGACTCCGGGACAATAGCAGCTCCTGCAGGTCACTAAGAGCCTGGCAGTGGGAGGTGCTGTCAACACTGCACAGCTGTCGACAGAATGGGCACTCCAGCTTTCTCAGGAGAGGGTGGGACAGAGCCCTGATGCATTCCAGACAAAGTACATGGCCACAGGAAAGATTCTGTGGTCTGTGCTCCCTCTGCTGAGTGCTGAACTTCTCGAAACAGACTTTACACTCCAGCAAGTTGATCTGGATCTCTCTCAGAATCCCCTCAGGATTCAGGCTGCCACGACTCGGGGAACCAGGACTCCTGGCCATGACCGAAATGTCCTGATGTCCTTTAAACCTTCTAAGACAGATCAGTCAGCTGGTGCAGGCTGCAGGAGGTTCAGTAAACCAAAGCAAAAAAGACCGGTGATTTCAATGGAGAGAATGATGAAGAGAGTGATATGAAGGCTGAGCACTGCAACAGTTTTGTCAACACACTCATGTCCTGTGCTTTAGGCCCACTGGGTCACGTGACATTTTGCACAACTCTGAGGCTCTCTGCTGCCCCCCTTTGGAAATCAGCTTACACAGACATATTGGAGAGATTAAGTGTTTACAGCCCATTATGTTTTGAACACAGAAGGCAGAGAAAAATAATAGAAAAAACTTTTCGTTTAGAAGTATTATAATATAAAGGTATTAGGCTGGATTTAAAGCCAGAATCTTACATGGTGTTACAATGTGCCTGAAGACTCACTGTGTGTGTGTGTGTGTGTGTGTGTGTGTGTGTGTGTGTGTGTGTGTGTGTGTGTGTGTGGGGGGGGGGTGTTAGGGAATGATAACTTGAGGCTTTTTTCTTTCAGCACTCAGAATTTCTGTTACTACTGTTCAAGTTTAGAACGACACTCTTTGCTATTCTTTTCAAAGGGAACACCAACTGTACCTTCAAAAACATGTTGTCATAGGTCAGCACGAGGCAGCTATTTCAGTCTCTAAATGTCACGGTTTGCAGACAGAGTGAAATTGGATCTGAGACAGGCAGTGCTGGAGTCAGCCAATCTGGCACTCCTTTGCTGCAGCAGGGTGCTCTTTAGAGGTCGAGCAAGGTCATTTATGATTTCCTAAGTATTCAAAACGGCCTCCTACTTCTATGCTACTCCATTTAAATAAACAAAAAAGGGCAAATACCTTAAATAATAACTTACACAGAGTTTAAGAGGAAATGTAAAATACTTTATTATGCTTCATTGTTTCACAGTGAAAAAGAACAGCCATTTTCATTGGAATTGTTTTTGGCAAATGACATCTAAATCCAAAGACAATGTACCAGTTCTAGTGGCTACTGTAGCACGGGAGCCTGGTCCCTTCCACAGAGGTCAACGTCTGAATTTTCAAGGATTATGAGGGATATATCTGTACTGAGATGATGCTGACAGAGCAAACACAAATAAATGTTCAAGAAAGCACTCGAGAACAGAAGAATCAAACACAAAATGCCAAAATTTAGGCTATATTAAAAACTGAGAAAAGTTGGAAATAGAAATAAAGAACATGCAAACAGGCACAGGGGTGAATTAAATGTTAGGATGACAGTGAATGACATATAAATAACAATACTGGCGCCCTGGAGTGTGATGTTATACAAAGATCTGTTCACTACTCTTGTAACATTTTCTTACTAAAATACTTGGTTTGATTGAGCCATGCAAATGCAATACGTATATGCCATAACAAGGTCGACAGTAAAACAAAGCCACACCTGCACACAGACAGGTAGAACATGACAACGCATGCAGGAATTTGAATAATTGCTCTCCGTTATCAGTACAGTAAAAAAAAAAGAAAGAAAAAAAAGATAGCAGCCACAGATGGACAGGGAGAGTAAAATCATTCAAGTTCACAATGATTCACAAAATACTCGAGCATTACAAAATGTACAGTATTTGCAAGAAAACATTCAGAAAAGTGCTTAAACTGCGTGCTTTGCTTTGTTCCAGGCCAAAAACAATCCTCAGTCAATGATCCTAGCAAGCTAAAGCCATCGTTGCATTGAAATCCTTCCCACATTCAAGTTAGAAACACGAAACAAGTGTGAATATCTAGGATGCAAAAAGACAATCGATGACAGATGCTGTTAAAAAAAAAAAAGAAAACACTTTAGCCTTTCTGTGCTATAAACATAGAGGCTCCAATTAATGTGATAAATTCTACATAATGGCTTTTAACATTGAAATGTGTTGAACCAACATACTGGAGTTAAGTCTGGTGTAAACCAGTCAAATATACATTGACCCATCAATGATATACTGTATCGTAGGATAAATGTTTGTAAATTATAGTTTATCAGCTATAATGATCATGCAGTCACATCTATAATTGGCAGTTTTTAATGCCACCTTTCCCTCTCACACACAAACTACTACGCTCTCTCTCTTCACACACAGAAACCTGTGATCAGTGGTTTAGGAGTTGTTTTTTTTATGACTACAGCACACAGTCAAGTGTGCATCTCTGTAGTCCAAGCCTCTGTGCACTCCTAATAACACTGCATGGGCCTGTTCATCCACTTAGTCTATCCTGGCTCCACTCCCTCTACTGTAGGTGGGGGCCTTCTAGACTTTAGGAAGTTGTTGTATCATTAACCCCATCTCAACCTATGATCCTTTCCACCTGACTGCTTGGAGTGAGTTTGGGAGTCGCACACCAGCCTCCGGCTCCAACTCCTACTGGCTGTCCAGGCCGTTGATGGATTTGGTCTTTCCAGAGCCCTTCCCTCTACGTCTGGTTGTTGGGCTGTCGTCGTCCAGCGCTGTCTCTTCTGAAACATGAGGGTCAAACACTTGGGAAGGAGTATATAAAAAGATTTAACTGAACTTTGCAGCATGAGTAAAACGCCATTCCAAACACTAGAGGTCAGCCCTTTACAAGATAACAGTTCAAGATTAATGTTTTACTGTTATGACTCATTTCTATGTGGTTGAAGAATTCCAGTAAAGTCACTCTACCTTTAAATACTTCTGACATCTGGTCATCAAATTCACCGTAATTACTGTCTTCACATTCTGAGAAGCTCTGTGAGAGTAGAAGAGAAACATGATGCACATACCATTAACTGGACAGGGAACATATAGCAGCTAACAGAGCGTGTACAGCTTTCATAGTGTACTGAATGATAACAATCTTTAAAAGGAACAAGGTCTAAAGGTTTATATTGACAGAGGGTCCTCTAAAGTAATTCAGTGGATTCTTTATTAGGAACATGCAACATTGCTGTCTTTTCCCATCTGTTAAAGAAATGGCTTCTTGTCATTCAGACAAAGGTGTCTGTTATGTAAATGTAAATAGAGAGTGGTCCACAGCTAACAATGGTGGTGAGTGGTCGGTTTTTTACAGGCTGCATCAAAGATGGATTTCAAAACTTATGGTCCATAGTGACTTTTAGATACGGGACTCATTCTGACATGTGACCACCTTGTAAAACTGCCACCATATTTACATAAGGAGATGGATGTCCACAGGACTTTTGCTTTAACAGTTGTGCAGTAACCCAACTACCCAGTTCCTTAAACAAGGAGAGTTCCCATGCATCCCTGACAAGATTAAAGATCGTTTATAGTGAGACCAACAGTAGTTATATTTAGTCTTTACAAGGGCAAAAAACACTAATACAATTTGAAGCAATAGATGTACCTTTTGTTTTGGACCATAATTTTCAGCATACCACACCATTCCATACAGGCACAGGAATGTAATGAAGGCCTAAAAACAGGTCACAGATAACAGAGACGGTTTAATGTTTCATTGAAAATCCATACTCAATAATTTGCAGAACAGGATGTTTTTAATGTTTAACTGTTTTTCATGTTGAAAGATGTATGTGAAAATGTATGGTGTGTGGGAGCAACGTTAAGTCACAAGAGTCCATGTATTTTAAAGTTGACAAGCCTACTACTGACTGCAGAAGGCCACAGTAATTCATTCTGACACAGAAATGCATCATTACTGTGATCCTGATCTTACCAAACACAGCAGCCAGAGGATCACATAGAGGATCTGGGTTTTTGAGAACAAGTCCTGTCCAAACTTAATACACGCCAAGGCCTCCAGAAAGGCTATTGCCCTGTGAATGAGAGAAGAAAAAACAAACACTAACAACTGAAGCTTCTGATCCACCTGCAGTAAACTTTTAATTTAACTGAAAAAAGCTCAAAACAAATATGACCTTCTGTTGCTTTTACATGAGAGCAAAAATAATCCACTTTAGTCAGGGCTAAAATTGAGGTTTCACTTACCCAAACACCCAGCACTGGGTCCCAACTCTCTTGCACTGTGTGTCTGTAAGGTACGCATAATACTGCCTAAAGCAAAAAACAAATGCAAACATTAGCAAATTTTACCTGCAGTTCTGTTACTTGTCTTACCAATAATCTGACTGTCAAAACAAATAACTAAATATAAGCATTCAACAATGTACAATATCCTGTGTTTTTAAAATGTGTGTTTTTACCTCACTGTTGGAGCTGTGATGATACCAATGAACAGGATCCGACACCAGCTAAGAGCATGGCTTGCAGGAAAGATGAAAATGTGCTTGAGGAAGAATGTGTTTAACTCTGTAAGCTATGGACAAAGAGGGAAACAGGCAGAAGAGAATAAAGATTTCCATGTGTATAATAACTACTTTATATAACAGAAGTAGGACAGAAACACATTTCTGTTTTACCTATGACCTCTGTATTCAATCACATTAAGCCTAAAATGATGGGTATATGAACGTTAGCACTTTTTATACATAGTCCCATATAGTAAATAATATTTTTTTTTTTTAAAGTGCTTAAGAAGAAATAAAGTATTCATATTTCATGTTTGGTTACAAATCTTGTGCAAATACTTATAGTCAAAATGAATATCCATGGTGAAGTTGGTTGTTTCAGGGGGAGTTTGTGTGCAGTGGGTTTATTAGCACTGTTACACAGTAGATTATGGTCAGGTGACAGCTTAGCCAGTCAAGAACATTGCACATTGTTTGGCCCTAAAACCTTCTGTTTGCTTTGGCTTTGTCCTTCTTAACTGTTAAATTACAGTAAATTGTAAAATTACTGTATGTATTAAAGGGCAACAGTTCCTACTTCATTGTTAATGCCACTCAACACCCTTAAGGCTACAAGCCAGCATCAATCTCCAGTGTACTGGAGTACAGAGCCAACACAATAAAAACTGTGTCACTGCTCTATTACTTATGGACTGCGTTATACTACATGTGTTACTAATAACATTAACGATGGCTTAGTTTTGTTCAATTGTCCTTAAGCCATGACAGTTTAAGAGTCAGCCAGCATGCACAATAGCAGGACCCTGAAACTGGAGCAGCTAAATGGAATTCATTCATTTATTTATTCAACCTGTGCTTTTCCTGCTGTGAAATGTCAAAATGTCTTCTGTGAAAATTGACACTTACACATATGTGTAAACAAATTTTACATGAGGATTAAAAACTATTTGAAGTTGGAACAGTTAAATGGTGCCTGTAGATTAAAGCAGGGTGTTGTATACACAGTCAAATGTTTAACACCCTATACCACATCACACACAATGAACTCATGGTATATTTAAGTGAGGAACTGTTGATGACTATAATTTATCACAATTAGTTAGTCCTACTGGAAATACATGCACTGTATACTTTCTTTCCAGATTATATGTGCTCTTTGATGGTTTAAACCACATTGGATAAAGATAATCTACACTTTCACTTTTCTGGCAATTTTACAGCAGGGCGATCTTTAATCCCTCAAACTATTATTATATTTCCTTTTCTCTGTCCTGTGCTGACTTTTGTCTCACATGATGAGTGTTTGTGCTTAGCTATGAGCCAGTTTTAGTTTTTAGGGACCATTAGTCTCTTGCAGATGTTTTGATGTCATCGCAGGACAAGGACAGGTGTAGCAAATACCATGTAATGACAGCTCTGTTCCATTAACTGTTCCATTGTGCCAATAAGCCATGCCAGTGAGACCGTGTGCACAAAAACAGATCCCTGAAACTTGCCCACCTACAAGGAATGCAGCCATTATTAAATGTTATTAGTTACACCTGTGTTCGACAAGTCAAAATGTGTGCTAGGAGTAAGGTCTTTTGGCAGCGAGACATAATTTGTGCTTTGTGCACTGAAAAGGTCAACTAGTTTAGCCAGGACACTAACAAACAAAGATTCTCCTACAATGCAAGTCACACTTGGATTAACAAATGGGCAACAATAGTAGCAGTTCATTTAGGGGGAAACTCTGTCCAAGTCCCTCTCATCAGCACTGAGAGATAATGAGAGGGAGGCTTGCTGCCGTGTTATTCACTCGTTTGGCCTGGAGCCTGTATGGTTGAACCCAGTGAAAAGCAGCTCAACTGTCACCATGCTGAGTAGATTCCTATTTTCCTATTAGGCCTAATGAGAGTTGGGACCTGCCTGTATAAGGGAGAGAGAAGGATAATGTTGTTTCATCACCACGTAAAAATGCAGCAGCTTTCATCGCCATGGTTGCTACTGGTTAGAAATTTGGCAGCCTCAGTTGACTCTCCAGTGGAAAGCAATGGAGCTTACTCAATTTCTCCAATCATGGTTTTCTCATTACCATAAATTGCTCCCAAGTAATTGAAGCGTGTTTTTCACCCGTATGGGATTAGCGGTTAATGTGTAGACAGCAAGACACTCACGCATTATATGGATCCATGTGAGACGGGTTTTAGATTTCAACAACAGAGGAGGCAATTAGATTAGTAGGGATTTAGCAGGCACACCGGATGATCTCTGACTAGTCAGCACTTAGTCACTGTGAGATGGCGAGAAAGGATTTCTCAGTGACCCACCTGCCAGATGATCATGAACAGATAGACGCCCATCACTCGCTGCAGAGAAGACTTTGGGTCCAGCCAGCGTACGTAGGTCCAGCTTGCTGGGGTGAACTGTAACGCAGCTCGTTTGATCTTCCCTGTGGTGGTGTGGATGTCCCTGAAGGGGAAGCACAGGAGAAGGATTACAAAGACTTGCAAATAGATTTAAAATAAGTGTTATGTTAGCACAGTAGAAAAAGCTGGATGAAAGTAATGCCATCACATTAATTATTCATGTCCACTCCGCCTTGATGAACTTGAGAGATCATATTTCAAAACAACAATTTAAGAATTTAAGATTGTATCTCAAATGCCTTGCTTTATGTATTAGATAGCACTTAATCATCTGAATTTACATGTCTTATACTCATTCTGACACCTTGAAGTTGAACTTTTATAACATGGATAAAAGTTATCAATGTAATGAAATACAGTAAAGCTATCTTTCATTGGGCTCACAACAAAAAAACATTCCTGAATTTACATAATAAAGCATTAAGGCCAGAAAATAAAGAACTATACAAACATTCTTTAGCTTGTGATATCATCCTTTCAAGATATATTTTACGTTTCAGTTTAAATTAAAGTTATTTAAAAAGGTTAAAAATATATTACTGCTAATATATATGACGTATTGTTACTCAATCAGGGCTGATACGGTGAAATGCATGCACCAGGCTTACCATATAAATCCTACGTCCCTCATCACAACCTATAACAAACTTAACAAATCCAACAGACTAAGGATGAACACAAAACTGGATATTGTTACTTGTAGTTTTCATTTACAGACTGCAAGGTCATACTTAATACTGGCCCAGTGGTAGGTCCTCATCTCCAAAAAGCGGCAGACAGTCATGCCAAGCCAGATGCCTCCTCCATTACACAGCAGAATGTCCAGAATCACTTGGTCCCACCAGCACTCAGCAAAGTTAGGCAGCAGATGCATGAAGAATAGCTGAACAGGAGATTAAAGTCAGAATTTACATCATGTCTGAAAAACTTAACTTTTCAGATTACAATAATATTTAATATGTTATATGAAATTATCGAAAATAGCCAAAACCTCATTAATTTCTACTGGATAAAACATCACTAGCTTAGTTGTCAGCTTAACATTTCTCCATTGTAAAGAAAAAAAGACAGAGGGCGAGACAGGCCGCCACAGATAAAGTGATGGTCACAGCATACTACTGGATGTTAAGTGTTGGTGTGTGTTGGTGTGTGTTGGTGTGTGTTGGTGTGTGTGTGTGTGTGTGTGTGTGTGTGTGTGTGTGTTGTGTGTGTGTTTCCTCACCTCAGTAAGCTCCCAGGTAATACTGATGGTCCAGCAGAGGCCATAACTTCGAATGAGCAGGGCTTTCATACCCCAGCCCCAGAAATGACTGAACGCAAAAATGTCAAAATGGCTCACGATTCTCTCCCAGGTGATGACATGGCAGTTCACAGCATAGTCCTGCAAAGAGCACCACAGATAAGAGCCTTATTACAATGTTTGATAATCCCCTGGTAGTGAACGCAAATAGTGCATGTAAATCAATATTAAAATTATTTTCTGTGTAAGCCTACACCACTCACCATTATGTCTGCCTCTCTCTTGGCATAACGCAGGTTTGAGTCCAACCAATACATTAGCTGCTTCACCTGCTGCCAGTTGAGGAAGATGATTAAAACCAGGAACAGGAAGTAGAGGACACTCAGACCTTAACAGCGGAGAGACATGACATTAGGAAGGGAAATCTCAGGTCCAAAATAGTTTTCATCCTCTGAGACTTTTAGTAAAACTCACCAAAAACTATTCGCCATATTGCTGGATGTGGTCTGGTGAATGGACCTAAAGTGAGGCACATAAAGATACCATGTCACAGATATGATCTACAACCCCTTCTCTCCATATTAAAGAGGCTAATCTCATCACATAAATTGTGGGTATTGGTATTACAACCAGGCTTCAAAATTAACTTTTTCGTCTACCAGCCAAATGGCTAATGAATGTTCAAATATTACCAGCCATTCAATAGATTACCATTGGGTTTTTTGGCTGGTGAGTGAAGCAAATCTACCAGCCACTTGCATATTTCACCAGCATTTGGCTGGTAAACGGTGCTAATTTAGAACCCTGATTACAACATCCCTCATGTTTGGTATGGTCATAGCCAAAAGGGTTATCCTTTGAGTGTGGAAATCAGTTTATCCTCCTTGCTTTGAAAATGGCTAAATGACATGGTTTCTTGCCTATACCTTGAATAAATTTGGTATACTCTGTCCAATGCCCACCCTCAGTTTCTTAAGATCTGGGGGCCCTTTATTGAACATGTTAGGAGAGAGGTATCAACCTGGGAACTAATTATATCTGACTGTATTATATTTTTTTGTACTGTATTGTATGAGGTTTATATATAACAGATGCAATGGACACAGGTAGGCCTATATCATTATGCGAAAACAATAAAATCAGTTTTTCTTTGTTAGCACAGGAAATGTTTGTGAAACACCATAAGGCTGACTGTAATTTATGGCTATGCAGACACAATTGACTAAATGAAAATAATAACTTCAGGGTCCTTTTTTGCTCACCGTTAGGAAATGCCAAAACACTGATAACAAGGAAGAAGGAGATGACCAGGATGAGCCCCACCCAGAGATTACTGTCTGGATTTCCATCATCCCTGCAGGCAGGGCGAAAAGAAATTTCCCAAACGAACAGTAAATGTCAAAAGTGATAACGTTACTGTGGTAGCTATAGCTATGTTAAACATTCTATTTTACAAGTAGCATAGCTATGCTTTGTATATCCCCTACATCCCCTCCACGGCTGTAGTGATGTGAATGTGCCTCACACATCTTCAAGATACAAACACAGGACATGAGGTTTGCATTATATTTGTAGGGACAAAAGTGGTTTGTAAGGCACACAATCACTGTTAATGTAACGTTACGACTCGTATCCTCGCTACTTACATTGTTGTAGCTAATGTTATACAACACAAAACTTCTTTTTATGAGCTCAGGTTGACGATTAATGACAAAAAAATCAATGTAGGGAGCCATCACTGAGATTAGTTATTCTAGTGTCTTCATAGTTTATTTTAGTGAGAACATCCATTGAAGACTAGCTAACCTCCCTGTGTAACGTTACCTGGCACTGTCAGAGCATCACTACTGCTGTTAGCCGAGCGTTAGCTAACTGAGCTAACCCCGCGAGCTAACGCTATAGCTGTGAACGACTTACCTTGCGAACGCGAAATACATCAGACTGAGCACCGTGCATGTCAGCAGCGTTATCGTGTGCGGCCTGTAGAAAAACTCTATCGTGATATCTTCAACCTGCTGCTCGTTTATCATTCGGAAATGCATTCTGTAATTCACATCATCCTTGCTCAAGGTGTGGGATCCGCTGTACACGGACGCCATAGCAGGAGGACGGAACCAGCCAGGAGAGCAGCAGCAGCTCCTCACAGTCGCATGAGAAAGTGATCTATCACGGCCAGCAACCAACACAAACTGTTAATAGGGAAATCGTTAAAATATGTATAAATAACGGTTACATAGTAGTGACAAGTAGATGTGAATGAGTTACAGGGTAAAAAGAGGGAAGGACAGTTTTAAAGAAATTGCTCACTTTTGATTTTGATTGGTGTGTGTTTGTAGGGAGTGTCCCAAAGCGGAAGAGTTCACATGCCTTCATGCCTTTATCATGTGCTGCTATGATTGTTTTTGTAGCGTGACCTCCACGCAAATACTTTTAGCATGACAAATGAAGTTTAAAAAAGAAGTGGATTACTTCATCTAACATCTAATCATTTAACCATATTAAACTCTGAGCTCGGATCCTGGATTAACATTTTAAACAAAACATGTAAGGCTAATACAGGTTTTGGGAACTTGAAGTACATCAGTATTTGAATGTCAAATGAATGTGTTTCCAATAATACATTCTTCACTTACTTCACTTGATTTTGTGTGTGTTTATCTCCCCCATGTGGCCGCTCGTGGCTTTACAAGTTTACGGAAACCAAAAACATCCTCAGCTCCCAGCGGGGGGCCCTATCGAGCAGCATAAACCGACATGGGGACCAATTTTCTAAAGATTTACTGGTTTTCTGTTTGTTAAAGAAACGCGCAGGGAGATTTGACAAGTTATTTTACACATAATATCGCAACGTTTAGTAATAAATTGAGCACATACTACCTACTGTAGCTATAGGCCTACAGGAAATAATACACAAAAAGAATTATGAGCAACAGGGTTGCAAAAAAACATGTTTTTTTTACTACAGTGGCCTACCTGCCTAACACCAAGTTTGGGTAGCAATTATTAATTTTTTGAATGTAGCATGTAAAAAGTCTCTCTGGGAATTGTTATATGCTCGCAATTTTTCTTCTACTTTATTATTGTATCATGAATACATAACACGTCATTTGTAGTTTGTAGCAAATGTGTTACATAATTATTCTTACTGTTATCAAATGTAGATTTTGTTATTTGCATATGTTCCTGATCTTAAAACCAGTTAATTGTTTTTTTAGCTGATTTTGTCCACTCTAGAGAAATGTGTTTTAGGCCCACAAGAAGACAAATGAACCATACACAAACAAAATAATAATCCCCTTTATTTGCCCGAAACAAGGTTACAAAATGATTCACAGAGAACAGAATAAAAGCACATAATGATTACAATACAATACGTTTTAAAATATGATCTAATCTTCAAGGAGACAATACAACATTCTCCAGGCTTTAGGAATCGAAATTGATTCTGGAGTGTAGAATTTTAGTGATGACTTATGTTATGAAATTATGAAACAATGCAATATAAAACAGATAGATGTACACAAATAAAATAAAGGTCATATATATTCAAGAAGTGACTTATTCACATGCTTTTTTCAAATACTTCTGAAATGAAAACAAAAGTAATTTTCACATGGTTTGCATGTTGTACACTATATTGAGGAGTCATGCACTTTTGATACAATAAGGAAGTACCATGTACTGTAAATAGGTGGTTGGTCGTATGTTGCGCTCCATCAAGCCTTCAGTCTCCCTGTTTCAGCAGGATGATGGGCTGCAGAAAAAAAGAATGACTGTAATGATGACGGTAATAGGCTGACTTTGTAATTGTCTTAATGTGGCTGTTGAAATTCAGGTCTGAGTCCATGACTACACCAAGATTTCTGGCTTTGTCTCATATTGTCGTTTGAAGCTGAGCGCTTTCCTCTTTGGCTCCAAAAACAACCACCTCAGTTTTTTCTTCATTTAATTTAAGAAAGTTCTGGCACATCCAGTCGTTAATTTGTTCAATGCACTTACTCAGTTTTTGTGTTGGACAATACACCCCTGGCGATAAGGTTATGTAAATTTGTGTGTCGGCCGCATAACTATGGTAACTTATTTTGCTGTTTTCCATAATCTGAGCCAGTGGAAGCCATGTAGATTGTATTCCTTTTACAGTATATGCAGTGTGTGTGTGTGTGTGTGTGTGTATGTATACATAAAATGACGTACCAAAGTGTTGAAATGTTGTCTGCATACAGCCTTACTTAACCAGTAGATCAAGAAAATGGCTATTAACTTTTCAACAACCAGCAGAGTCAAAATCAGTCCTTGGATTCCTTCCTGGACCTATGAAAGTTGAGACAGTGGTGGAAGTTAATACACATTTGCTTTGTATTTCAGAAAGCCACAGAAATTACATAAGGGCAAATGCTGTTTTCCTTCACCTTGCTCTTTGGTGAATGAAGAAAACTGTTTATGCAGAGACAAACTGCCGCAACTGACCAGAAGAGGCTGACGATGTTCAGAGAGAATGACAGCTTTGTCTGGAGAGTGAAAATTGCATGAATAATGCAGGTGTTACAGAAAATTATTAGGAATACAAAAATAAGCCGAATCAGAGAAGCTGCCATGATTTTGTGCTTCTTTTTTAGTACATAAATACAATCATTCTATTATTGGTTCAAATTTACAAAGAAAAAGAGCTTAAAAACAGCAATTCAAAGTGTAATTGGATGGCAAACATAATTAAAACTTCATTTATCCCTAAAAGTGCTTTCATTTTTTATCCACTTCTACTGCTGATGTTAAATAAGATGTTCAATTTGAATACTATGTTATATACTATGTCACTATGTTTTAGTTATTCTGCAAATCCCTTCATTTTTTTTCTGCATACACTATGAGCCCATGTTTTGGAAGTATTTTAAGTATTTAGGAGATACAATATAACATCCTAAGACAAAAGCCTTTCAGAAACATTACAAACAATATACTACCATATACAGAATAATACTATCCAGTCAGCACATGCCATTATTTTTTAAATCAAGGGGTTAACTCACCTATTGTAGATGTAGCTAACTTTTCACTTATGAACAAAAACCTAATTTTGTACTTACCACATGCATGTTTGGAGATTGTCCAGCAGCATAGGACAGCATACCACAGACCATAAACTAAGATGTTGATAAAACATGTAAACTATTATACACATAAATATAATATGTAGAATATAATATCAAAACAAGATAAGATAAAGACCCCATGCAAGGAAATTGAAATGTCAAAAGAGCAGAAGGAAATACAAGTTCTCTATTAAACAACAAGTGAAACGCAACGGAAATGTAAATTGGTTTCTTATTGTATTTTCACAGTTATCTAGAGTGGTAACTTACTTATGGAAATTAATTACATTTGTAGTTTTGCAATTATATTTACCAGAACACTGGGTAAAGTGTAGAGCATGATGAAGTATTCTGTCTGAGTAAAAATCAGGCCGAGTGCAACAATGAACACACCAGCGATGGTTTGGGCTGCCTAATAAAAAAGAGATAATTACTGCATTACTATGCTGCACATTTTGGTGAGTGTTGAAGCCAAACATATAAATATAAAGAGATGAAATAGTCTGTGATCATGACTCTATATGTGTAAGAAACAATTCAACTTACTCCAAGAGGTTTGGGTTTCCCCTTAATAACAAAGATCTTGTAGGAATCTTTGTACACGCACTGGAATTTCTCCGGCATCAGTTGTCCCTCTCCAGCATCCCTCAGACTCCCAATGGGAATGGTGATGATCATTGATTCATCACATGCAAATGTCTTCTTCATTCTCCTGTGATCACAATCGAAACAAAGCATTTTAAAGCAGTTTTTATCACTGTGATGATCGGCGGTTGAGGTTCTTTAGTAACGTACCTTTTTTTTTCTTCTCTTATCTTGATTCAGACCTAAAATTTTTTGCTTTGTCAAATGAGTTTGACAAGGAAATGACCTGGCACGCCAACTGTCTTTGTTTCTTACTCTCTTCCTTTTGTCACACACACACACACACACACACACACACACACACACACACACACACACACATACACACACACACACACACACACACACACACACACACACACACACACACACACACACACACACACACACAAACACATTAAACAAACATTTAAAACTATCCAGACTTGATATTTAAACTTCTTTATGTTCATAAATGTTTTTTTTATATCAGAAATACTGTACCGTAACATAGAACTTATGGCATTGAGGCCCTGAGGGTGGAACATAATGATGTTGTTGAGACCACTGGTAGAGTGCGGAAGTAAATACGTGAGGTGACCTCATCTTTCAAAGTATTTGCAGGGAAGTGAACATCATGCCTGAAGACTGAGGCACATCTTTGAGGCAGAGTGTGAAATAGATACATCTCAAGCCAAGCCTGGTAAGATCTTTATTAAATTGCAATGAAACAAGCTGTGTTGTACATACTGTATTTGCGATAGAGAATATGAATTTTGCTAGTGGAACAGATGTTTTAGTGAATATCGAATGTGTCATGTAAGAAACACTATAATTCTGTTAGGTATATGAGAATGAGACTGTTGGGAGCTTTACAATTCCTGCAATAACTATGACTTTATTTAATATGTTTAGATTTTATTGGCATTAGTCCATTAATTGTTTGGATGTTTACTTAGTTCCATGTTGGTTTTCAAAGCTGTACTTTGTGGTGATGATGTATTGGATTGTATTATAGTGAAATATATCTCCATATGGGTATAATGCAATCCAAATACACTATAACAGCAGTCTTAAACATGTGTTGATTCATCACCTCACAGTGTCAGAAACAATAAAAAAATCTTAATTTTCAAAATAAATGTCCGGACTGTTGTATAGCATTGCATTACAATGTACAAGTTTGTGTGGTCACTCTGTGTACTTATTAAAGCTACTGCAGTGTTTGTCCCATGTTAAGACTAAAGACAAAACATATAGATTTTTTTTCACTCATTATATTTTTATACACCAAAAACCATCATCCCTTCAAGTTGGAGAAGCACCATGGCCTGTGCCGACATTGACATGGACATCAATGAAGCTGATGTGGCGCCACGCAGAGCCGGGCTGAGAGAGTCGCCATTAGTGCGACATTACCAGGCTACAGAGCTCGTGCCAGACAACAAAGGGCCGCTGCATGACCTGCTGCAGAAACAACCTGCTGTGTTGGGGGTAAGAGTGACAAAACTTTAGGATATCATGACAATACACAAACTCTTTGAGAAGTTCATATTGTTAAACTATTATTGAGACTTTGTCACAGAGGTGGTGTTGATGTTGTACTCTAACCCCATTTTATTATAAGAAAATCATGGTATTTTATAGATTGAATTAAATTAGGGTTTGTGACCCCCCCATTTATGAGTCTCAAAACGTATATGACCCCAGCAGAGTGTGTCATAAGTTTATTTGAGGGGTGACCTCTAGCTCACCCAGTAAGAGCGTGCGCCCCATGTTGGCTGAGACCTTTGCAGCGGCCCAGGTTTGAATCTGACCTGTGGTCCTTTGCTGCGTGTCATCCCCCATCTCTCTCCCACCTTTCCTGTCTATCCACTGTCACTCTGAAATAAAGGGGGGAAAAATCCCCCCCAAAAAATAAGTTTATTTGAATGGAGAAGAAAAATGACGATGAAGATACATTGAAACACATACATTGAAAATGATTATCAAACAAATATTCATCTTTAAAAAACTGTTGAGTCTGTCAATAGTAGTAGATGAATCTAATTATGGTTTCTCTCTATCTACTCAGCTAACTGTCAGCATGGGAGCCCTTAGCCTGTATGTCCACACACACACACACACACACACACACACACACACACACACACACACACACACACACACACACACACACACACACACACACACACACACACACACACACACACACACCAGTGCCAAGGGACCATTAAAGTATTGAGGTTTCATTCTATTTGCTTGTTTTTTCCCCCAAAATAAAGTTTGTTGTTAAATACATTTACCAAATCTTCTTTCTTTACCATCTTCTTTATGGGAGAGGACCAGCACACACACACACACACACACACACACACACACACACACACACACACACACACACACACACACACAAACACAAACACACAAAATGCTTGCTTGCAGACGGATTTGGCAAACATTTAAAAGTGTCAAAACTTGACATTTGAACCTTTTTATGTTCATAAATGTAAAGAAAAGTGTATTATGTTGAATCAGAAATACATGACATACAATTTATGGAGGTTGGCTATTGTAGATTGAGGAAGTTAAGATGTGAAGTGACTGTTTGCAGATAAGAGTATTTGCAGGGAAGTAAAAATAATACACACACTTTTTGGCCACCCCATTTTGTGAAATAATCCAGCGCCTCTCACACATTGCTACACCGATGGTAGTGCTGCCATGCTCGGTACTGACTTGCTTATATGCAGATATTGTGGCTCAGTGTCTGAAGCACACTTCAGCATGGAGTTACTGGACAACGTGGTGGTCTACCTGAGCTACTGTCTGTTTGCATTTATTGCTTCATAACAACGCAATTAAAATATAACACTATCTTAACCCGTGACTGGGTAAGCTCAGTTGGTAGAGCAGGCGCACGTATATAGAGGTTTACTCCTCGACACAGCGGCCACGGGTTCAACTCTGACCTGCGGCCCTTTGCTGCATGTCATTCCCCTTCTCTCCCCTTTCAATGAAATTAAAGGCCGAAAATGCCCACCCAAAAAATAAATAAATAATAAAAGTATCTACACCAAACAAATAATGAACAGTATGAGCTTCATGTGTTAATATGATTGTTATCCGGTCTTTATAGTAGACGCCTTTAAGTATGTGTGTGTGTGTTTATTGCTTCATAGTTTGCAACACTATGTGTATAGTCATAGGAAACAGGAACTAAGACAGTGTTTTTTTTTTTTAACTTAAGTCCAGGCATTAGTGATCACAATCTTTTACTCATTCCTTCCTGTGATTATGTCATCTAATGTCTTAAAAAACATTTACAACACAGTTTATGAAGCTATCACAGACCGATAAGTGGTGCAGTAAAGAGCGATGTCCAACATAACTTGTGCTCATTGTGCAGATTTGGGCAGCAGCAACAGGAAATGCCTGGTTGCAAGTTTTGTGGTATTCTACTTCTTGAGAGTAAAAAATCACATAATCCTATCTATATAATACTGTAAATATGTACACTATATTTGTAAAAGACCATGTGTGTTATTTGCTCATGTAGACTGTGTTTATCTATTATCATCATTTGGATAAAAATACATCTCAAATTTGGAACAATATGTATATTTTTTAAATCTGTGCTATATACTATTTTATACATATATTACATATATTTCTTTTTTCATTATTCATTTAATTTTAGTGTGTTTATTTGGTAACAATTTCCAGCAAGGACACATACATTATAATGAATGAAGAGATGAATTGTCTCTGTTCCTCTGTCAGTCTCTGCAGATAGTGAGCGGTCTCCTCAGTGTTGGAGTGGGAATTCTTTTTGCAGTAACTCAGGAGATGAAACAGTCCCTTTTCACTCTGTTCAGAGTTTCCCAGCTGACTGGAGCACTCGTAAGTCCCTGCTCTGATTGCTTCCATTGAAACACAAATTATAAAAAAGCATGCACTATGTAAAGTAGATGACACTATAACTTAAAACATGGGACACACTTGTCTTTAATATAATGAGTCCACGTTGTTCTCCTCTGCAGTTCATCATTGCTGGAATTGTTTCCAACCTGTTGTTCAAATATCCAGTATTACTACCTGTAAGTACAACTTAATACAAGCCCAACAAACAACACCTTTTAGGTAATTAATAAAAAAGATTAACATATGGCTTATGTTCCAGGTGTCCCTCATGGTTAACTGTGGCTGTATTATTGTAGCTGTAGTTTCAGCGTGTCTGATAAGTGTTGACCTGGCTCACTGGAGTACAGAAAATGATCAGCATTTGAGGGTAAGCTCGTGAAGATTGTGACTAAATGAAACATTTTAAAGGGCTTATTCAGCAGTAGATAGTTACATATATGTTCTTCTATAAAATTAATGTATCCTTCATGTTTGTGTTTCTAACAGATGGAGTTGCTGGAACTTCTTGTATTGGGGCTCGAGGTTTTTCTCTCTACAATCCTCTGCTTCTGGTTCGCTAAAGAGAAACGTGCCAAATCCCCATGATCAAGCTGATGAAATCATTTGAGAAGAACTAAATTAAAAATAACTTTCTATATAGGAGGGCCAGGGGGCTGTATATTAGTGCTTAAAAGAAGTTAGGCGACTGTATTAGTGGACCTTTTTTTTTTTTTTTTGTATATCAAGTGTGGCTTTCTGTTCTGTCTCGATTGACTATCGGAGCTGAAACCCCTGCTCAACAGCCCCGGGCCGTGGTCCGCGTCTGATGTTTGACTCGGACTGATAACACAAGAATTGTGGTAAATAAATGTCAGCTTCCCTCATGTGACAGAAAAACCACTATACGTCTCTGTGTTTAACGGTAGTAGTGGCCTCATAGTGCTGCTCTGTCAGTCTATCTGCAAGGGTCTCTGGGTGTGTGGTTTGACACTTGTGCTTTGGTATCAGTGGAAATATCTGCAGCGCTTTCAGCTGCACTCACACTTCCAGCTGGTTTCACATACAGAAAGCTTTACTGAGCTATGAAGGATTTGTATGAGAAAATACTTAATTTCATTTCAAACTTTACTGTGGCGAAGAAACGAATACAACAACATGTTTTAAACATTTTAATCATCTGTACAAACTTGTCATAACAGATGACAAAAGAAAACAAAAGACATGACAGTACAAGTTGTCTGGATTGATCTTCTGGCTAATTTTTTGTTTGTTTTGTAAAATACATATAAAAAAAACTCATCTACAATATAAACACTGATTCATACCTAGTTCATTAAAACAAATGTACAGACCACTGACGTACCATCATGGCAGTGTGTATTATGTGTTAATTTCCAATTTACAGTATTGTAATGCAATGTCTAGTTGAGCTTCATCCATTTATGTCTTAGTGCTGCGAAGATGGACTCCTCTTATTTTCATCTCCTTGTCCTGATATACAAGCTGCTGTTGCAACAAGTAGCATTCAGCTTGAGGACTTCACAGCTACGAAGAAAGAAGGAAAACACAAGAAAGGGGATTTAGAAAAACATCTTTTCTACACATGCACTCAAATTATTGTACTTGAGTCAGCATGCAATATAAAGAATGCCATTTAAACAAATTTTATAGATTATAGATTTTGTCAAACCAATAATTTGGTTACCCTAAAGTTGTAAAACGTCCAGTAATGACAGGGCATCAGTGTTGCTTACAAGATCAAGGGTGCGATCAAATTTGATATTGAGGATGTAGCAAGTAATACTGACATGTCCGATTTCTGTTTTTTTCACTTCCTTAAACCAGTGGTTTTCAAAGTTATTTTCAGGTGTTTTTATTTTAAATGTTTTACAAAGAAAAGGGGAATACAACATGTGTTTTCAGTGCTGAAGCAATTTTATTGTCAAAATATGTACATATATAAAGTCTTTCATACTTATTTAAAATGTTTAAGTCCATAACAATGCTACAACTTTAGTGTTGCTAGATAAAATGTTTACAACTGACTGGAGCCTCAGGAATGAACAAAGAATGCTTCTTAAAAAGTAAGACCGAAGATTTAAGAGAAGCATATTTAAATGCATTAAAAGTAAAAAAAAAAACTACTTTAACCTTTATCAAAACATTTAAAAGGAGCAAACTGTTGTTTCTTTACACTATTTGATGACAACATTCTTAACAGACTCTTTAAGTATTTAAGACTTTTGAGGTCCTACTGGTTAAAAGTTGAGTATGATTTTTAAATACTATATAAACATGGAGAATAATAAAAAATAATGTATGGATTGTGAGTGGTTTTTTTTTGTCATTTGGATCCTACAATAAAGGGCAACACTGAAGTTATTCCACATGAATTACATTTTCGTAAATGTAATTACAAATGATGCTATTCTCATTCTGTTCAGTCAATTTCAACATCCAGGTCAATCAATGTAATGCTGCTATTTGCATTGTAATATTGTATGCATTTCATATTTTAGTGTATTGTGGTTATGCAATTCATTATTTTTCAAATTAAGCACAATAAAGGCTACACTTGAACATTAGCCAACAAATAAAAACAAGTTAAACAGTTTGTTTAGAAACACAAAACTCAGGCATCAACAACAACAAAAAACATAAATGCATTGTAAAGCCCCAAAACAAAGGTTGTAACAGATGCATGCGTGTGTTCAAACACTTGACAACATATATATTTCATGAAACAAATTTTACCCATCACGTCAAACGGATGCACGGAGGAAAAGAGAGAATGAGGGAAACATGAAAAAGAGTTTACAAAGTTTACAAAAAAAAACACCCATCAGGAGGAGAGCCCTCTAACCCATGCAGCATACAACACAGGCAACAACAGCACATTTTCACACAGATTAGTAGCCACAGTCGGGTTTCTCACAGTTGTTAATAAGACTGCAGGGAACAACACAGATGTCCGCTCTGGTGACACCGGTTACTTACTGAGCTAAAACCCCCCAGCTCTGAGTCAGACCACAGTAGAGAGGCCTACTGCTATATGAGAGGTCTTGCTCTGGTAAAAAACAAAACAGCGAAAAGGTGGTGAGTGAAACTGAAACTTCAAATATCCTCTACCACTTAAATCCTCAAAATCTGAAATCCAAATAAAAAAATATACCCAATCATTTAATAATTCACTTATAATAGTCAGTCTAATCCGCTTGTGTGGTTTGTTGGATTTCATTAGTATGTAGCTGTTTAAGAGAAGACAGTATACATCTGAGAATGAAAGCTCCACATACAGATTAATGTGTGAATAAAGAGAAGAAAATATAGCCATCTAAAGACTTTTGAAGATGACAGTTTTCTCTACGTGAAGTACAGGCTGATGTTCAGATTTATGCATTTTACAGGTAGAACAATCAAACATGTTCAATATAATTGCAGCAGCTTTGAGTAGTCTAAAGCTTACTCATACGGTGACATTTGAATCCTAAACCTCTTCATATGATCAGATACCAGTGCAGACTCAACATGATTTTTACAGTTGATCATCATATAGCATATTAGGGTTATAAAATGAATTTTAAATCCTGGCTTTAGGTTTCTTTAGGCAAATACTCAGCATGGTTTCTAATCCCTATCCTTTCTAACCTCAACCTCAACTTGTTTGTGTATGACGGCAAATGCAAAAACTACGTTCAGAAAGCAGGAGCTGTTTAGATTGATATGCAGCGCACATTTTAATCTTGACTGACTGAATTTTTTGACGATACAATAGTAACACTATAGCACTGTATTAGCCCTGTACCAGTCGGAATACAGTACATTTGGGGCTGAATTTCTGAAAAGTAGATTAAGGAAATAAGGAAAAAATATAATATATTATGGGGTAAATCTAGGGAAGAGTTAAAAGGTTCAATCAAGTAGATTACCTTTTTTCAATTAAAAAAAGACATAATAGAGTAAAAAAAAAGTGAAGTAGGCCTACTTTATGAAGTAACTGTTTCTAAACCTAAAAAAATACATGCAAATGTTCTGCTGTGAAGTATTCATACCTCTACATAAAGGTAGGCTTGAGCAAAAACACAGGACTAAAGAGAGAGCCACAAAATATCAAGGGGTGTCACCGTATCTAAAACTGTACTTCTCAATATATAGTCTCATGAAACAACGCGAGGATAGCAGTAGTACAACACCAGGCCATCTTAGTATAAGAAGATAACAAGGAAGATAATCAAACACTCACTGCTGTGATGAACTTGCTGCTCTGGGGTTGGAGGTCCTCCTCTTTCTCAAATATGGAAGGAGACGCGATGGAGGAGGGAGGCGTGGAGGAGCACAGGAAAGACGAGGGCTCGTTGTTGTTGTTGCTGTAGGAGTCCATGACAATGCTGGGGTCCCCGGGTATAGTGAGGGTACTCAGCCCTGTTACACTGTCAGTGGAGGTACACTGGGAGGATGTCTCTGAGCTCTCAGTTACTGTCACACAACACAGAGAGAAAGATACATTAATACTGCAATACTGGATCAAGCAACACAGAACTCCATTAATTTCCCAATGAGGCAATTTTGTTTGGTTTGTATGTTCAGACTTTGGCAACTCCTAGTGGTGGCAGCGAACAAGACACTGTGGCAAACAGTAACCCCCATCTACCCCTGTAAAATTGCTACACAAGGCGCACTATATACTTTTGTATTTCCTTGTTTACATTTTTAAATATTATTCTATTACAGCTTGTTTTTTTGTGTTTGTCTTTGTTTCATTTATCTTATTTTTGTCATTTTGTGAAGCACTTTGTAACACACAGAAACTGATTTGGAGTAAGTGAATGCTCATGCAAGTGTTTTGTATTTTATATTTGTAATTCATTTAGATTACTTTAAAAATGTTATTTAGTTTGGTGTCACATCAGCAGCTCAGATAATACTTTCAGTAGTAAAAATTTAAGAGAAAAATGAGAAGAAAAAACAAATGGGCGGCAAATTAACTTTTAAACATTTTTTTACTTAAAAGGTGCTGTAGTTTTTTTTTTAAATTACCTGCTTCATGTAGTTCTACTCGAACATAGGGTCAGTTTCAGCAAATATGACAGAAAGTTAGTTTTATATGTCTTACCTACTGCACCTTTAACTGAAGATAATGGGCCTTATGGGTTCTACACTCACTCATGGAGGGCTGGCTCCCATTGTCCTGCTCCAGCTCATCTTCTTCTATGCAGTCGTAGGGCCACTGGGCGAAGGAGGGAACGCTGGGCACTAGGTATGGATGCGTGTGCGGGTGAGAGGGTGAGGAATAAAGATGAAGATTGAGCGAGCCCAGCAGGGAGGATGACGACTGGCTGCTGGAGGAAGAGGTGCTGCTGTTGGAAATGGTGGAGTGAGGCCTCTTGAATGAAGTAGCATGTTCAAATGAAGGCACGGCGATGGATGCCCTGGTCCTAGACTCTGTTGGTAAAGACAAACTAAGTGAGCTCTGAGATCATGGGAGGAATGAGAAATGACAAGAATGTACGATAATGACGATAAGCATCTCTGGTGAGCCATGATAGAGGAGTAATGTAAAACAGTTTACTGCTGCTCTGATGACTTCAAATCAGTATGGCTCAGATTACATCTGGTGTGTTAACTTGACAAAACTCTCATAATACTACTTGCATTAAAACACCTGTAAGCAAGTGGTTTAAAGCGTTTGTGTTTTCAGCAAAGAAAATAATTGTGTTTCTGCATAATTACAAGGTGAAATATGAAATTGCAATAAAATGTAGAGAGAAAGAGGGAGAGAATACATAAAGTGTACAAGAACAGCTCACCTGACCCCTTCATGATATAGTCAATAGCTCGGTCACTGATAGCTGCATCACTTGGCTTGATGTCCATGAAAGGCTTGCTTCCAATCCCCATGGACACCATCTCCTGCATGCGCAACTCTGGAATCGAGAAAGGATTTTATTTAATGACACAACCTTTGTTTTACATGGGATAAAGGGTCTGAATGTCTCATTGATATGCAGATCAAAATTACAATTATAAACACCTCTGTTTCTGAGTGCCTGCCTCCACAGAATCTTCCCTATGATGGCGGTCCACACAGCCTTGACGTCTGCGGAGCTCGCTTGGAGTATAAACGTGTCCTGTGACTTCCTCCGACGGAACCAAATCTCAAAGCGTAGGCCGCTGTCGCCAACATTTTCAGTCATACCTATCTCTGCTGTCTAAACAGGAAAGAATAGAACAATGAGAACATTACATTTATTGTCATTATACAAGCAGAAGAAACTGCCACAAGAATAATCCTCAAACAATAAACTCTTACTTTGAAGGACTGTTTATATATGTAAAAGTCATATCCTCCTTCTATCTTCTTGGTCTTGCTGAAGAGGATGAGGTCTTCAAACAAGAAGACGTGGCGGAGGTATTTCCTCCGTCCACACCAGACTATGAACTCATCCTGGCAGCGGAGTTGACCCTGCTCTTTTAGGTTCACCTGGAGAGGAAACGCGGCCGTTCACATGCGTCAGGGAGAACAATACAATTACTGGTGGGACTCTGACCTCACTCTGCTGTATACATAACAACATGACCTCCAGTTCAAAAATAGTATTACTGTCTTGCCAGAATGTCTTATAATAATCTTAAGTAGTACTTGGCTTTTATGCTGACATCAAAATATTCATTATAGCATCACATGGCTCTGTGCCCGTGCATTACTACTTACATCACAGCCCCGAATGGCATCCATAGCCAGCAGGTCGTTGCCATGGCGGAGCTGAAACTTGACCATCTCCTCTGCAGTGCGGAGGTCGCTTAGCTCCTGCTCCTGGGTCTGACTGCACTCCTTAATCAGGTCTTTCAGCAACAGCGCATATTTACTCATTCTCTGGATGGGCTTCAGCAAGTACGACGCCAAGTCCATCTTGTCTCCGAGCTCCAGCTGCTTATTCTGGATAGAGACAGTGAGGGTAGTATTTTTGCTTTTTCTTGTGTTTTGAATGTGGAGCTACTTTGTGCAAATGTCAAAGATGTGGTGAGTTGCGCAACTTTTCAGTGCTCTCTGGTGGACAAACTATGTAATGGTGACACTGTTTCTAAATTAACTCAAACATCCAAATCCCAAAACAGCAACACATGTTATGATCACTTTTATCATCTCCATGTCAACTGAGCAGCGCTATCTGCTGAGGAAGGTCATGAGATGTAGCAAGTAAGTTGGACCTTGTGTTGAGAATGTTTTTGTCCAACTCAAACACATTTTTGGGCATTTCTATACATTTTATAAAGCAATAATATATATATATTTTTTTTAATCTTTATTAAGGTAAGTCGATTGAGAACAAATTCTCATTTGCAACGACGACCTGTCACATTCACACATTCATACCTGGAAGCTGCCCAGTACAACCACAGTCTGATCTGCTAGCCACTGAGTAGCTCCACTGGAGCAGTTGGGGGGTCAAGGGCCTTGCTCAAGGGCACCTCAGTGCTGGTAATGAGGGAGGGACAAGCGCTGTTCTTTCACTTTCCCCACCCATTTTATCCTGTCAGTCTGGGGATTGAACAGACAACCTCCCAGTCACAAGCTTGCTTCTTTAACCTTTAGGCCACCACTGCCATCTGTGATCGGCTAAAACTGTCCATCAATATTGGCCGTGTCGAGGTATTGCTATAGGAATCTAATATGTCTATATTTTTGTAATCCGTTTAGCTATGTAGTGTACAACCAAAATATCATGCATTTGCCCTGTGACCTGCCACTGTGTGAGGAATGTAGTTTCCAGACGCACCTTAAAGAATTCGTTCCCATGGCTGCTGAGCAGAGCATCCGACTGGGGCTTATTCTTGCTGTACAGGGCATACATTCCAAACTGATCCTCCTGCACACAAGATTAACAAGTTACAACACTGACTAACGCAAGAAGTATGCATTTAAGTATGATTTGCCAAACATTGTGAATGATTCAGCTTCCAACAGACTGTAAATGTAATGTATGGGTTCATTATGCTGCTGACGAGGGACTACATGGTTATACAAACAATAACAGAGTGATAGTGAAACCCTGACACAACGCTTAAAACATTGCGTTAAGTGGTTTTGAAAAACGTCAGAAACTACAGGTCAACACAACATTAAAGTCACTGTTATTGGGAGCCGCTAGACCTGAGTGCTGTTTTTAGGCTGTCAGCGTGCCGCATTAGGGCACATTAGGTCTGTCTGGACTCACATGTCTGAGAAAACAGCTACTGATGGACAGTGGGGAGTGGGCACATGATTCCAGCTCCTTCAGGAAGTACTGACTGTGGAAGTCCCACAGTTTCTCCACATTGCCGAAAATGATGCCGCGCTTCCCCCGCAGGTCCTGGGGCAAATCCAGCCGCTCCATCTCGGGGAAATAGTGCTCGATGACGTAGCTGAGAGAGCGGACGTACTCCCTCTCGGTGGAGATCATCTCGTCCATGATGTGCTGCACTTTACTGGTCCACAAAAAGACATAAGGTGTAAGAGTATTCATGATTTACAGTGCATTGGTGTAATCATTAATATAATATCAAACTTAAAGCTACATTGTGTAAGAATTTCTCCCATTTGGCGGGGAAATTGTGTATTACAACCAACTGAATATTACTTTCTAGCCCCTACCATTCCGAGCGCGTTTTAACTCCTACAGTAGCCGAACTTGAAATTAGCTCTTAGTATCTCCATCGCTTACATGCATCTGTTCTAGCCACTCCAGTATTAACTTTGGTCTTGTTGCTTTGCCTGTCACGTTGTCGTTTTAATTGTCTTTTTAACTTCCTTGGCGACTCCGTTACATGTCCTCGAGAATAAGAGTGATCCTGCATCTTCAAAAAGGCTTTCAAATCTGCCGGCAGTCGCGAGTAATCTTCTCCCCCTCCCTGGCATTCTTCACGGTGCCACTGAGCGTAAAAGCGCGAAAGGCGGAGGTATGTCCCTCTTTGGCTAATGTATTTTAAAGATGGAGGCGCAACATAGCGGCTGCCATTCGAGCGACTCGCTCGTATGTATTCTGAATGATTCTCAATGGCAGATTCTACGCTTACTAGAATACATTGATTAGTTGGTGGAAGTAATTACACATGAATGTGCACATATTTGTGAAAGAACAAAGGGTTTTTTGCTAAGAATCAACTCAAAAAAATGACAAAATATAGGTTTAATAGTGTTTGGTGTTACTTGTATTTTGTCCATACATACATACATACACTTGTTTTAATACAACAAGTGTAAAGTAACATCCCAGTGTATGTATAGCATCAGTGATTCACTTCCTCACCTGCTCGGTTTCTTGCCATCTGTGTCACTGTGTCTGCTGTGAGTCCTGGAGGGCGTCGACATGCTGCGGCTGCGTCCTAATGCGGGGCTCGTCACGTCGGGTCTCTGCAGCTTCTTCTCTGCAGACACGTTATTAGCCACCTCCAAACCCTTGATGTACACACCCGTGTAGCCGTGAATGTGGCTGACGTCTGAGTGACCACTGTCCCTAGGGGTCAACTCATAGCTCATTGTCTTCTTCATGATCTTCTTCATTGGCTGCTTGCGGAGGCGGGTGGCACCGGAGTAGACGGGCTCCGAGTGGCAGGAGATGGTCGAGTCGATGGTGCAGTCGCTGTCCGTGTCGTCAAACAAGGACGGACTCTGTCTCAGTTTGCTATCGCAGTCGGGGGAGAATGTGAAGTGTGAGGAGGAGGAGATTGAACTGGTTGGGCTCTTGGAGAAAGGCCCAGCAGAGTGAGGCTTGTTGTCCTCAAAAGTCAATGGTGGGATTACCGCAGGTAAAAGCACACATGCTTTCGCTCCACGCTGTTCTGTAGTGGCAATCTGGCTTCCTGCAGTCTTTATTGAATCCGCTGTATCCACGGCTGTGAGGTTCGGGGCTGCTGCAATGGCTCGGGCCAAAGTCTCTTCCAACTGCTGTTTGGTCTGCTGACATTTGTGCCACACTGTGTTCCACTGCTGCAGCTGCTGAGGACTCTCCAGGGAGAGCACCATGTCGTTGAGGGTGCTGAAGTTGTCCATGGAGAACTTGGATGCCTCAGTGTAGTAATCCTGCAGTATCTGCACAACAGATGGCGAAAGTCCAACACCTGTACTGTCCAGACTCAGTTGACAAAAATAATCCTGGCAGTGCTCCATCCACTGGTTCGCCTACAGATTTGAAACAGTGATTAATCTTTATAACATAGTTAGAGACACAGTATGGTTAACCCTGGCGACAAACAAAAATCCCTCTGAAATCTGCATCAGTTGTGAAGGAATCCTGTAGGTACTGTGATATTTATTGTAAAGCTCTCTGGTTGAAAGTATATATATATATGCTTAATCCTAAAATGTTCATGTAAAATGTAACAGTACGTTTGACAGGATATCCACATTAGTTTTTAATACTTACTGAGTCATAGAAATCATACAGGTTGGTTAGGATGTCTAGCTGGGCCTTCCTCCTCTCCACACTGCTTAAGATAGAGCCCAGATGTTGTTTAAAGTCAAGCAGGACTGAACCTGGAAGGGACTCCGGAGACTTTTTCACCAACTGCAAGCCATGCCTCTGCTGGTGCTGTCAGGATGAAGACAAAACAGATAAATTTAGCTCTGGTTGTCTTCTCAAAATTACACATCGGAGGTGTGGAATGTGTGGAATGCGTTTAAAAATGTCACTTTTACCACTGACTCCTCCAGAAACTGGTCCAAGCTCTCTCTCATCTCCTTAACTTTGGGCACAGACAGAGTTTGCAATTCCAAAGGTGTGAGCTGCTTCTCTCCCTCAACACTGAACCAGAGTTTGATCTGGAAAGAGATTGTTTGATTAAGTGTCCTATTTTTTGTCAAAAAAAGCAGCAGAAGATGAAATAGTTGAAGCTCACCTGTTGTGTTTGCTCCTCAAACTTGCGCACCTCCAGCAGGCTCTCTAACTGTTTCTGAGACTTGTTGGAAAGGATCACAAGCTTATGGACTTCTTCATCTACTTGGTTGTACAGTGCATTCAACATGTCTACAGCATCTCTAAATGAACAAAGAAAACAATAACAGTTTATGAAAACGTTTATTTTATTATCACCCCAGGTTTCGCTCATATTGACTCATGTTCTTCCTTCAGTACCTGTAGTTTTCATTGTCACCGGCCTCTTCCTTCCTGATGCGAGCGAGGACAGTTCCTCCTTCTAGACGCAGTCTGTTTAGACGGGTGTCATCCAGTACGCACTTCATGAGATGCCTCTGCTGTTCCATCACCTCAGACACCTCCTGAAATAAACATGCACAACGGTAAATAAAATCAAATGACTGGATACATTTCCACATGTAAACACAAAGGAAGTGAAATATCTGCTTCATTTCAAACTCAAAACAAAATCCTGTCATTGACCTCAACAGGCACAAAGATCATGGAAAGTAACCACAAAACAAACTGTTTACTCCAGTTAAGAGGAAAGAGGCCAGCAGAGCTATTGTGTGTCAGTGGAGACATAAATCAAAAGGCCAGACTGCCTGCAGGGGGTTGGGGTCTGACCTTGGAGGTCTTCAGGTTGCCGCTGTTGCTCAGTGTGCTGATGGACTCCTGAAGGGAGGAGATGGCTGCACTACAACTGCTGGCAAACGGGTCAATTTTCTGTGAGAGAGATGTAGAGAAAGAAATGGAGGGAGATTATTAGCACTAGCAGTGTCAAAACATCATGAATTTGTGGAGCCCACTTGCCATTCTTAGAAATCTGCAGGCTGTGCTGGAGAAAATAGAAAAATGTTGGCCCACATCCCTGCCTGCAATGCAAGGGATTGATTCAAGAAAAGCACTATTTCCATATAACAAACAGTTGTGTGTTCCATATAAATGTATTTTACTAGGAACAGCAAACATCCAACAAAGTCTGGTGTAAAGTGAAAAAAATATTTTTAGAAAAGTATCGTCACCCTCGCCAAGCTCGTAAGTAGGTTTGCAAATATGTTTATAATGGCCAGCCACCTCCGGCACACTCACCTGTCTGAAGCTGATCCAGTGGTTGTGGTCGTAGTGGAAGGTGCCCTCCAGGTCTCGTGTGAGCTGGGTTTGGTCGATGTGCTTCAGCAGGGCTTTCAGAGAAGACAGTGTTTCAGTCTGTGGCAAGAAAAACACACGCTCAGTTTGATAATCTCATCATGGCCTACAGTGATGGCATTATATCTGAATTCTTGCAAATCCCTCATCAAATCTGATTAGGTTTAGCATTCAACAACATGAATACATCACTTTATATGAAATACCTCTTATTAATCTGATAATTATTTACTTGTACATTGGTGTCTCTCTCAGGTTTGGCTGCTGTCTCCTTGTCCACCAGGAAGAGAACAGTGTAAAGTGCATTTGGTGCTAACGCCTGAGAAAAACATGCACACTCAATTATATAGTCACTTAAATAGAAGAAAATAAATGATAATACATGTAGAGCATAAAATGTGTATTAAAATGACTATGTTGTGGTTTGCTGAATTATCATCCCGACATTAGTCAGAAAACTCATAATCATAACATGATGATATGTGGGCTGCAGTCAGCACGCTCCCAGTGTGCGGTTAAAAACAGACAAGTAAGCACAGGCTTCTCCACAAGAGCACTAAGGCCAGCCTTTTTTCAGAAAAATATCTTGGAACAGCAGTCACTACAAATTTAAAGGTGTGCCTCCTTAAAAAAAGAAAACTGTGTCAGAAACTGAGCGGTAGAACAATATGAAATGTGTAAGGAATGCCCTAGTGTAATAACCCAGAGAGAGATGTAACATTACAGCTCAGAAGACAACAGAGATTTTAGCAGGGCCTAAAAACTCTTTGGGTGTGTGTTGGAGAGTAATTACATATTTTCCACTGCGGGCTCACCTGCAATTCAGACAGAGATGACAACAGAGCTGGAACAGGCTGCTGCCTCCTGCTGTCTATTACAACAGTTAAGCCTTGATCACACCTTTCTTTCCTGAAAGCAAAGTATTACAGTTATAGTACTGTATTTGTCAAACACCTGACTGCATGCAATACCATATTTTGAAAGCTAAAAAATTGGTACTGTCTGATAAATGAGGGGGAAAAAAGTATATGATTATTTTATGACATTTATAGATGGTTTTGGAAAGTCCAACAATTCCAATTACACTTGAAAGACAAACAAATATTTAAGACTCTGTGAAACTGACAACTAACACTTTTTTCATTTTCAGGTTTCCGGACTATGCCCTATATAAAAAATACTTACTTTTTCATTAATCTATAAGCTTTAAATAACAGCTGCAGTGTCAAGGAACATTGGAAAAATGCTAAACGTATTATTAAAGTCTGCACTGGACAGCATTACCTTAGGGGTAAGGTACAGCTGTGAAAGTTACTGGAGTTATTCTTAACACAAAAAAAAAACACAAAAAAACCCCCCCCCCCCCCCCCCCCCAAAAAACACCACCCCCCCCCCCCCCCCCCCCCCCCCCCCCCCCCCCCCACCCCCCCCCCCAAAAAAAAAAAAAAAAAAAAAAAAAAAAAAAAAAAAAAAACAAAACAAACCAACAAAACAAAAAAAAAAAAACAGACCTAGAAATGTTACTTAAACTGAAAAAAGTACTTGAACGTTTCTAAAATATCAGTTAAATTAAAAATGAGGGGGCAAAAAAACAATTGCATGATATAGGAATACCCAGTTTTACATTAAGCCTTTTTACCACAGACCAAACACAGAACTATATTATCATGAACTTATTTGAGGATAATAGCAGTGTACGCTCTGTTAAGGCCTGTTCCTAATTTCCAGCAGTCGAGAAAACATGTTGGACATTGGAATTTTTAGAAAGCAAATGTGTTATTTCAGTGTAAAGTAAATGAACTGAAATGCATCAAAAATTAAAACTAGATGAATGAAAGCATATAATATCAGAATCAGTCGTCCCCTACCTGGCAGGATCACAGCACCTGATGTGAGCAGGTCTTGATTGACCCCTGACACCAGTTTGGGGAGAGCGGAGTTCCTCTCATAGGAAGAGCCTGATTCTGAAGCAGGCCTGATGGCAGTCCCATTGGCAGCTTTAGGACTGTGTGACTCTTCTCCACTATGCCTGTGCCGCCTGCTCTCACTGCTGATGATGTCATCACACTGTCCTGTAGAAATAATTATAAATAGCAGGCACATATTTTCTAAGGCCGGTTACACACTGCACGCGTCTCGCGAGCGTGGCGTTTCTGTTGCTGTGTCCTACATACCAGAAGCGTGTCTGACGCGGCGCTGCTCCTGCTGCTAAGTACAGGGAGGGCTGATCTCGGGACATAGTGCCGACAGATTCAAACTCTGATAAATGGGTAAGTGGGCTGTCTGAACAACTTAGTTTAGCTGTAAAGAGCCTATATAGCCTATCTGATGTTGGACCGTCACTCAGAACACACACTACGTTGTTATCATAGCCTATCCTACCATTTATATATAGCCTACTGATTTGATTAAAGCAAGACAACGTTGGCAGTATTGACTGCAAAATATGTTACAGAATATTTCGTTCTGTATGACAGGTGCAATATTTGAAAATCTTTTCTCTGAATGTTGTATTACATTTATATCTACATTGATGTCAAAAACTAGACTTTCAAACAATATGTCAATAAATCAATATGTCATTTATTAATATGTATTTGTGTCTAAATGACATATAAACATATTTTCCTATTCTATTTTGCCTGGAAACGCTTCCAACACGCTCGCGTCTCGCGTGAAAAATAGGCGTCGGTTCTATTTCTAGCAGGCACGCGTCTCACGCCGGCAGTGTGTAAGCTCTAACCTGTTAACATGGGAGCCGGAATATAAACGGACACGCCACGCGGCTGACACGCTCGCGCGACGCTTCCAGTGTGTAACCGGCCTAAGTGATACTTACTGAGCTACAACTGTACAAAAATACAGTAAAATCAATAGCAATTAGAAGCTTCCTTTCACCTCAGTGCTTTTCGTAATACCACATGAAACCAGTGTTTATTAGTGGTGAGATAGCGGTGCTGTAGTATTGAGTTCACACTGACTCATCACTGAGTCCAGGTGTTAAGTCCGCCTGAATCATGCCGTTATTGGACTCTCATTCATGTCTTCTTATTCTCCTCTTTGGCCTTCCATACCTCGAGGCGCTTTTTATAGGAATGCTTCTCCTGACATTCCCAAGTGGTAACACAGTTTATGGACTTGAACCTATTCCTAAGGCAGCGAAACACAGTATCTCTGTATAACCAACTGGATACTTTACTGTGCCTTGGCTAAGTACTGTAAGATTATCAAAATGGATAGCACAGTATGCACAGCATACAGAAGAACTGCAACAATTAATTATCTGTTTTTAGCAACTCTAATGCTATGATTTGCTGATTTTCATACAGAATATATCTGGGTTTGTACTTGGTAAGACAAAGCAAGACATAAATAAATATGTCCCTTTGGACTTTTGGGAAATTGTAATTATCATTTTTCACTATTCTCTAAAAAACAAAAACAAGTAATTTATCAAAATATCTGGTAGATCATTTGATTATAAAAATAATCAGTAGTTTCAGCCCTAGTATAAGGACAGAAAGAGACAGCTCCAGGTATTTGATTTGTTGTAAAAATCGCTACAGCCCCGCTGTTTTGGTGCATGTTTGCTGCTCATTGTTTTCCTGTTTGCAGGGGTTGGACCTGAAGGTAGCTCCAACAGTGGCATGGTACCCCCATGGCTCCACTGTGAGTATAGCAGCAAGATCTCCTCTCCCCACACACCCCTTAAAATGGCGTGGCTTTATGTGTTGGATTTTACTTTGTTTTGGCAGGACAAAGCCCATGCAGCTCATACACTTTCTACCCTAAATATATCACAGACTTGACCTACTCATTGATTTCAACTTATTTGTAATAAATACAGTGATTTTACTACTAAGTATACTCTTATGTCTGCCATCCTTGTTACAGTCTAAGAACCGGGCTGTGATAAATGTTAACACTTATATTTTATACGAACATTTAAAATACCATAAATTACAACAGTCTACATGCTTGTGGCTATGTTAGGCTATAATTAGACACAGTGATGCTTTGAGCTAAATGCTAACACCAGCATGCTAACACGCTGAGATTTAGCTGGTGTAATGTTTACTGGGTTCACCATCCTAGTTTAGCATGTTAGCATGCTTGAATTTGCTATTAAGCACAAACACAAAGTACTGCACACGCTGATGGAAATGTTAATAGTTTGGCAGGTATTTGGTCATGGACCATGAATGTCTGTTCTGGCAATTCATCCAATAGTTGATGAGATATTTCAGTCTGGACCAAAGCGGTGGACTGACCAACTGACTGACATTCCCATCCCATAGAACCACAGTCATAAATTACTGTAGGTCCTCTCAAAACAGCAGTGATCCAATAATTAAATAGGCTTGAAAATAAAACCTTGATAGGCCATTGCTCAACCAACTCTGATGATAGATCTGTGATTATGGATCTGTGTCTGATGGACACCTGTTGTGTGTTGTCTTTTTAAACAGTTTGAGGCCTCTTGCATTGTCCTGCTCTGTTCTGTGACAGTAAACCCTCCCGGCTCAGCCTCTATTGTCTTCAAATAGTCAGTGCATTTCCTGTGCGACTGTGTGGCCAGCCTGTGTTTGCTGCAGGTTTCCTAAATTGCTTTGTTTTCAGAGGAAGTGACAAATGTAGAGTAAAGCCTCCTGAGTATTGTCCTGTGTGAAAGTCTGATTTTTGTGTAGTCTGTGGGACACATTTGTAAGCTTTCAAAGAGGCTAAATCTGCACTGATTGCTGAAGCTTTGAGTTAGTTACTGATCACATAAATAACGGAGGATGTTTTTGGATATTGCAGAGTTTGCTGGCTCATATCATGAGTAAATCAACCCTTCTGGAGTTTTTTTCAGAGTGGTGTGAATCAGTGCAAGTTAGGTCTTGTGTTTCTGGACTGAATGGACTCTCCAAAGACACAGGCATAGTTTGAAAGGCTTTTTTTTCCCCGTGGATCCCCAGTGGCTGATTGATTCACAAAGGAAACTTTTGTAAATGAGGCAACCCATCTGGGATCAGTGCAGCCCCCAGCCCCAATAACACTGTAGGGTCATCTCATTGTGGGATGCTGGGGGTCCCTGTGGTTGGTTTACAGGATCCTTTGTTGCCTTTGAAATGTCGTTGTGGGAAACCTGCTTTGAAATAGCTGAAATACAATCCCCTCTGAGGTAATCTCAGGAACGCAATAGTGATGTGATTTAACTACTGTATGTTTGCTGCATGGTGTAATCACCTTTATTTATAAAATCAGTACTAACAGCCTTAGCTATCAACTGGCATTAAACTCAGTTTTCACCTCACATTTTATTTCACGGAAGAATCTGTGTTTTCTAAAAACAGCATGATTCCCTAGGTGGAACTCTGACACATCGCCACTTTCCTGAGCTACCCTGTCTGAACTAATAGAAAAAAAACACACAGTGTAAAGAAAACGCAGTGTTGTGAGTAAAGTTCTGTTTCCAGGGCAGGGCCATACCTGTACCCTGAACGTGCCAATATATACAAGGTGGGCTTTGAAAAGCAATCTGTCACCAATGACAGCGTTAATGCTTCAGGGTTATGAGCTGTCTCAACTCAGACTGGAACTGTTGTAACCACTCCTGCTGTAGGGTATGATTACACACCCTGGTGAGAAACCACCATTATCTGTCTATTAAGACAGAAACGTGTATTTCACACCCTTAGGTAATATTATTTGATGAGCAAGAAATGATGGGTCATGAACAGTCATACAACTGTTGGAGAAAACCAAACTTAAGAATACTGAAGAAGTCTAAGGTTCTGTAAAAGAGCATATTACTACAACAAAATTGACTATATTTTGTTATATATATATATATATATATATATATATATATATATAGAAAAGGTGTCAAATGTGTATCTGTACTGTAGTTAATAGAAAACATTGCTCAAACAGTTACAGCTAGGATTGAAAAATAATACATTTATTGGGGACTATTTTCAGCTGTGGATTAATACACATTTTGGTGCTCTGGTAAGTATTTATGGCAGCAGCATGGTGTACTGGATCAACTCAAAATAAACCACAGTGCCCATGTTCATTGTGATGAAGGAACATGTCACCCTGTACATCAGTGTTGCTCATTATTGTGTTTTTCACAGCTTTTGGACACAAATGAAGGTCTATGGCACAGAGGAATAGGTTATATCATGCTTACACAGGCAAGACTTGTTATTGGTTTTGGTGTTTTAAAGAGATTCTCGCAATAACGTAAAAATGTAAAGTTGCCAGCCTTATCCTTTAAGTAAAAGTAGCAATAACACATTGTAGTATTTCCATTATGAGTATATGTCCTGCATTCAGAACTTACTTTGTTAAATGTACATAAGTAAAATCGGCAAAATGCACATAAAGTTATTAAGAAAAATGTCTTCTTACAGATCGTTTAAATAGTGTATTGAATAATACACATATTGTATACTAGGATTATTTTTTTAAGCTGGTTGAGGAGGAGCTGATTTTATCTACTTTATAGTGTGTACTGTACACTGCTGGGTGTTTAATCGATAATGATGCTTCGTATTTTATAAGTTGGTCATCTTAACCTGCAAAGTAACTATAGCTGTGAACTAAATGTGGTGATAAGTAAGGAAGGAGTGATAAGTACTACTTGCAGTTGAGTAGAATAATAAAGAGCCATACAATACAAAATGATGTATGTAAAGTACAAGTATCTCAAAACTGTACTCAAGTACAGTAGTTTAGTACTAGGTATTTGCATGTACTATGATGAACAGTAAATTAAGTGTGATTTTTGTACATTGTGACAACAAAAGGGTGAACATCAGTGCAGCATCACATACCTGACTCCTCTTTGCTGCTTCTCCTCTCAGAACCAGGAAAAGCCGCCTCCACATCCAGCTTCCCAAAACGAAGAGAGTAGCCATTCATCAGCTTTTTGGGGGAGGTGCTAGCTGACCCTCCAGAGGAGGATCGTTCCCGGTAGCCTTTAACCTGGCCTGCCTTGTTAGTCCTTTCCAGTGACTTTGAACGTCTTTCTGCCCGTCTCTCTGCGCTCCTCAACCCCCTCTGTAAGTAAAGTAAAGGTGTGCTGGGCCTGGAGTCATCACCACTGAGCCAGCTCCGACTACCCAACCTCCAAGATAAGTGTTCTCTGGAGGAGGTCCGGGTGTCGGGGCTGCTGCCTGGTGTCACTGGGCTCTCTCGTAGGCCAGCACTGTGCTCTGGGCTTTCCTCCAGGATGGATTCAGAGCTGGAACCGAGGCTCATGGGGTTCTGCAGTGCCTCCATGTAAGATTTTCTGAAAAGTCTCCTGCTCTCAAATGAAACAGAGTCCCTTGGGAGGCGGCGTCGAGGGCCTGGGTTACTGAGGTCCGTACTAAAAGAAAGCATCTTGGACCCTCTCTCTCTCCCACCACTATCCTCACTCCCTATGCCACTCTCTTCAGTGGGTCTTTCGATTTTAATGATAGGTGCCGCAGCGTCCGGTGCACCAACACTGTGGTTCTCACTGCTGGGGTCCATGCGGTGTGTGTTTGGGGAGGTGGGCTCAGAGAAGATGGAGTCAGCTCCCTGAGAGTGCAGGGACTCTCTGGAGCTGCGGTGGCTGTCCAGAGTACCCGTGGATCCACTGGTGCTGCAGGTGCTGAGATGGCCGCGGAAGCCACCTCTGCTGCAGCGTGCTTGCATGATGGCGTCCGCCGTGCTGCTGACAAACAGTGGGTTGACCACGTTCTTCCAGGGCGTCCTGTACACAGCTGTACCAGTGGTAAGCAGACAGTTCTGTAGTGGGTGCAGATTTCGGTCTCGTGTTACATTCTGCAAGAACTCAGCTGTGAAGACGCTGCCATACATGCTCTCTGCAATGGGGACTTCTGTGATGGCCTGCCCACTGACCGACAGACATTTTATTACAAGCTTGGCAGTCTTGCGGCCTAAAGGAACAATCTGTAGGTAGAAGTCTCCTTGCTTTAGGCGCACTTTGTGCAGAGGGGCAAGCTGCAGGACGACTTTCTCGTGGATGCAGAGAGGCCACCCCTCATGATAGAACAGCAATCCTCTGAACCTCACCTGAGAGAAAACAGAGAAATCGGTCAATACCCACTCCCATAAAAGATTATTATCTTTGTGTCATGTCTCAGCTGTGATACGACATCTGCAAAGCGTTCAAACACATGTTTAACTTTAATGGAGTGGCGAGATGTTTTCACGGGACACACTGGATGAATCATTGTCAGCAATCACTTGACTAAAGAGGAATACCTGCCTGATCAGGCCTGTTTTTGCAGCAACCACAACACAAATCTTCACTGTGACAGAATAAAAAACAGACCCTAAGAGCAAATACACTGTGCTCAAGGGTTGGCTTTTTTCATCTCTTATGAAAGCAAAGACTGAGGATGTGATCGTCCTCTGAAGCCTCTCATATTGCCTGCAATACAAAGACGCTCATGCATGGCAAGCTGTTCTCGGGGGCTAGGCTTAGGTGAAACTATTGCTCTATGGCTATCGTCACAGTGTAATCACCGCAGAGATGAATACAGAGGAATAAAGTTTCAGTGCTTTGGTTGTAGAGCCCGAACCCACAGCAATCAAAGCATGTGATAGAGAATATTAAATTTCATTTTGGGCCCAAGAGACCATGGCAGCCTCTCAAACAGACCACAGTTTCCCTCAGTTTCCTTATTCAGAGAAAGATGGCTGCTTTTCATCTTGTTTTCAGAACAATGATCAACTGTCTCAGTCTGATGCTCCCCCTTCTCATTCAGCAAATAAATTCACACACCGCAGAGCTGTTCTCACATTCTTTTGTCACAAACATTTTGTCTTATCACTTCAGTCATTTATCTTTCAAGGTGTTTATTATTCCATATTCCATATTATATTACTGTACATGTTTGAAGTGTTTAGGGAAGGACATGAGTTAACATGTCCTGATACACAGATACATTTTTATTAGGGCTTTAAGTTTTTCCAACAGTCCAGCAGGAAATCACTAAGGTTAATACCAGATAAATCTCTGACTATGCTGTAACTCAAAATGAATTCTGAAATAAATCACAGGATTCTGTGGATTCCTCAATTAAACCTCAGGTGCCACATCTATCAACAACTCACACAGGTTTCTTGTTGGATGATCTGCAAGATCCTCTTGGCAGGAAGCAAGAAGTCAATGAGGCAGCGGAGGCCGTCTCCTCGGTACTGCCTTTCCACCACACTGAAGAGCTGCCACAGGACGGTGGCAGCGGTGGCACTGAAGGGCCGGTACAGGGCTGACAAGGTGCTCTGGATACAGCTATCCAAAGACTCAGTGTCCTGAATGAAAAAAAGAGCTGGATTAGTTTGATATTTTTCATCTGATGAAGCTTGCACTACATATGTCATGGTAACAAGAAGACTCAAAGCCAGATAATATGCCATATTTGCCAAGATATAGCAAAATACTAAGACATATGCTACATGGTTATGGCCTGGTGTGAACATGGGCTGTAAACAGGCCGGCCTAAGAATTATTTTTCCCTCTCAGTGTTTTATTCAAATGATTTTTTAAAGCGTGAAGTAGTGACAGTATCCAGTTTTTTTTTTTTATAAAAATAAATTCAGAAATAAAATCATTTTTTAAACATAATTTATTTTTGCATATTTTTTCTCATGGCAATCTATCCAACAGAGTATTTCACAAAAAACAGAAACATTTTGATAGTTTTTTAGGAAAACTTAGTAGGATTCATCTTCTGGGAACCCTGAATGTCCGTAGTGATCCATTCAAAAGTTTCGATATTACAGTCTGGACCAAAGTGACGGAGCGATCAACCAACTATCAAGCCTAGCATGGTTAAAAATATCATACAAATGTTGCACAACCATGATCAAATAACAAGACATCTGCTTACTGTACATGAATTCAACCAGATCAACATTGCATATGCACATGAGTTGCTGAGAATGATCCCACTTAGCCAGACAGTCAGGAAGTTGGAACATGACCGGAAATGTCAGCCATGATGGTCTTTCCATCAGGGAGAGGGGAAACACCTGGTGGGAGTGACGTCACTGTCAGCGGACACAAACAGCAGAACTGGAAAGTACAGACTGGACTCCAGTTTCGGCTGGGATGGTGCAATGCTACCCACTAATAATAACAACCATGTCATCGCTGACTTTTATCTGACCCCTACATTGCCTGGGCCGCCAACGCCTGTCCCCACCAGAGCAGATGACATGTCCCACACCGTTAGTTACAACTTGTCCCGGGATGAAACAGGACAATTGGGATTACAGCCATCCTGGATGAGGTTGACCTGGTCTTGTAGTTAAGTTTGCGCTACAGGCTTTGACCTTCCTCTCATCAGTCGGAGCCAAGGCCAAACATCCCTTGGCTATCGGTCTTTCCCGAATGGAACACAACAGTGGAACGGAGACATCTGCCTCCAATGATAACCACCTAGATAGATAGCAATGCCAGGGAAAGTCCCACACTATGACTGAAATGTGTACCATGCTGAAGAATGTGGGGGGGTTAAGGACGCAACTCCTAACTTTCACTTGAATGCTTACGCTGCATTTACATGACAATAAGTGTGTAAAAACAAAAAGGATGTCTAGAATTCAAGATCCTCTATGCTCAAGTGAATTTAGCCTGTCAGACAGCCCATGTTTCACCCATTGTAGGATCTGTCCTGTTGATCTAAGCAGCTCAGCACCATCAATTAGAGGAGCGTAAGTACAGTTCAGTGCATTGGTACACATGCCACGACTGTACTACAAGGCGCTCATTGTGCACTCCGCCTCTCTAAGTGGTATGTGCTGTACAGTGTTTGGTGACTTGAAACAAAAACGCCCACCTCCATTAGCAGGCAGTCTGATTTTTAGTGAGACAAAAATGTCTCTGGGCATTAGTCACTGTTGCACCCAGTAGGAGAAGAATAACATACTGTTTTTTTGGAGGAAAGCTAACAATGGGAGGAAAGCCCTCACTACATAGTTGGGACACACCAGCATGTTGCTCTTGAGGTTCCCAAGGCAGAATAAAAACAGTGGTAGTGACAAGGTAGTGTTTTGAAGAACGATTACTCAACATAGCTGAGACTGGAGCTTTATGATCAATCAAATGTTATTCAACCTGTTGCACAGGAGTGGCTGTCCAAGTAATCCAATGCTACAATGTGGACAGAAATAAATGCACTTATCTGAACAATAGCTGCATGACACAGTGTTCACATTCAGAGGAGTGGAAAATAAACATTACATCATCAACCTGTTGATAATGTCTTACATGAGGTAGAGCATATATTGCTTTCTATTGTCAGGAAGCATTTGAAGCTTTTAAAAAGTGTCACCTGGCTAGTGGGAGACATATCTGCATGTCTCAGCAGAACAACTGAGCTTAGCCACCAAAGCTTAGCTTCCCATCCGCTTTGAGCCACAGAGGAATGCAGCGTGTATGGCTGTGTATGTCTAGCTTCAGACCCTCAGCCAGGACAGATTGGGAAGTCCCACCCCTTCTGATGCCAGGTCTTTGAAAGCGGCCGCCTGTGTGATGGAGGACTGAGGTAGTAATTATTGGCTTCAAGCTACAGGTAGGACACTTTTGTCTTCACCGTCAGTAAACCAGCTGTTCAGAAAGGTGCACAGAGCCGGTAAGTGAGTGAAATGATGTGGGGGCTTTGTCTCTCAATGAAACAGGAAAACATAGAGGCTGGATTGTCTTTGATATTAAGTTGTGGTGGGAACATGGAGACGTTAAATGTACTATAGGCAAATGTTTCATTAGCTGGTAACTCTAATAGTACACAACTTTTAAAAGCATGTGTCAGAGTGCAAAGTGGAAGAAGACAATAATCAAAGTCAGAGGAATAGAAAGAGATAAGGGGTGCATCACAGAGAAAGAAAGAGCGAGAGACCTACAGAGACAGAGAGAGCGAGAGGTGGTCACTGACACATTTAGTGGGTCAGGGACACAAAAGGCGCTGCCTACCAGGCCTCCAGTGGAGCATGAAGCCACCAGGGGATTGTAACAGGAGAGCCCTCATACAGGCTGCTCACTAACCAACCTGCTAACAGCCTCAAAGGCAGCGGGCTCACAAAGGCCACAGGTTGCTCGGAGCTGCCCTGCTGCCAGGTGCCAGGATGCCGACAAAAGAGCCTAGGGAGACCTTATTGAACCTGCAGTTTGATTCAGCTTTTGATCCGTGGCAATAGAAATCCTATCTCATGAGAGGGGGAGAGGCGAGGAGAGGGGCTGGGGCATAAAGTCAGATATGACAATTGCACTAATAACTCCATAGATCTTAAATCAAAAATACTACTCTAATAAACTGAATTTATTGGGAGATATCAGTGCAGTCTGCAGATTTTTTTTATCTAACTTAAGCTTTCTCAGCTTAAGACACATACTTCCAAATCTTAGTGTTAAAGTAAAACTGAATTGTACTTGAGCACACACATACAGATAGATAAGACACAAATACGCTCTGTCTCTCTGTGTATGAACACTACAGAGCAAGCTCTTCAGTATAATATTAGAAGGGCATTGTAAAAAGACACTAAAGTAAATGTTATAATGTTATCTCAGCAAATAAACTTTAACCCCGAGAGGCCCACACTGATTGTGTGCCAAACGCAGCTGGGTCCGTGAGGTGACAGCGAGATCAACAATAATGGAAGTCTGGAGGTGATAAACTGGCCCACCCACTTCAGCAAAAGTTACTATTTTTATTTTCCTCTGACCATCAGGCTGTTTAATACATCATTAAAACGTACTGCACAAAACAAAAGACGCAAGCTAAGACACAGTTCTAAATTTTTCTTTTTAAATTAGACAAAATGAAACGGTTACCTAATGGAGCAGTGGGAAATATTTGACAAATTCCATTTCAGTTATCGTAAAAACTTGATTTATGTATGTGAAACAGGATATTGACAGGATATTGTTCCTGAGCAGCCCTGATAGGCTCTATAGATAGATGTTTTACTGTATACAAGGCACACATTACACATTTGATTAGGCCTTTGCAAAAAGGAAAACCCAACAACAAGAGACAAAAAGTGAATGGAGGTCCTTCAACCAATCAGAGCGGTGATGAGCAGTGACAGGAGAGACAAAGGAGACTAACAAACAGTCTGTTATTACCTCTGCAGGGTAAATATAGCCTGGGTGCATACTAAGTGGGTGGATGATAAAGGAAACTGACTTATCAGAAAGGATACAAACTTGTGTATTTCACTGACCCCAGAAATGAACTAAACACAGTCACACATTCATCAAATCTTGTTTTCCATTCTTCTTCTTTAGCTAATAAAAGCCAACCAATGCTGATGATGGCACACAGCTGAAATACACTGTCGTTGTTTGTATCTACTGAAGAAATAAGATGGGTTTTTTTGTTTTGTTTTTTTAGAAAAGAATTACACTCCCAATGCCCTTCGAAGTGAGCACAGAGTATCCTCAAACAGTCGTTATCGGAGAGCAGCAGACAAAGTAATACATCATACAATGAGATGTATTAAGTTCTCTTACTGAAACATACGTTCTATTCCCATCTCCCTCAATTTATGCATGTCTAAAAAGCTACCACACACACACACACACACACACACACACACACACACACACACACACACACACACACACACACACACACACACACACACACACACACACACACACACACACACACACACACACACACACACACACACACACACACACACACACACACACACACACAAACACACACATGTTCCAAAGAGGTCAGGTATTACACTCGATACAGAAGAGTTAAAACAAATGCAAAAATCACACAGTTGGAAACAGCAACTTCCAAAAAGTCTCATTAAAACTGTAATGAAGACACATTTAAAACTTGTACCTTAATACTCAGGTAGTTGTCACAACTCCGGGACTTTGCTCTGGAGTGCATTTTGCCCAGTGACAGCATTTAGGCACCAGACGAAATACCAAACTTAAATAAATAAGTAAAAATAAAAGTCAACTCCAAGTGCTAAAATCCAGTGTACAATCCACTCTGTAAGTGCTGTAAGTCATTGCAGTGATATCAACAGGTCCCGTGCCTTCTCTCTCCAGCTCTGTCTGTGTGCTGCAGTGTAGGCAACTGGAGCAGAATAAACTCCTGTCGGAGCGTGAGAGAGGCAGTGCGCTGGCTTCCCCGTCACCCTCCCTCCCTCCAACATAACCTCCCCCGCCCTGCCACTGCTCTGCTACTGAAGCCTCTTCCAGCTGGATAAATGCACACTGCTGCAACTTCAGGCTCATCATTCAGAGAGAAAGAGAGAAAAAACACACTACCTGACCTGCACACCCCCACCGCCGCGAACCCCCAACACTCCACCCAGCAGGGGTCGGACTGACTAACTCCTCTCTGCCCCCCCTGACCCCTTGCACCCCTACCTCCACCAGCAGCTCCCCTCCACCCTTCCTGCCACAATGGTCTCTCTTTGTCCTGACAATACAAATGGACTAGGGTTTCAGCTTATTCTGCTGCTTTTCAAAAGGAAAAAGAAAGGAAGACATCAGCATAGGATTGGTGGCTCAGGTCACTCACTACAACAGCGTTCCCCTTAAATATTGGCAAGGGAATACCCAATTCTTTAACTGGTCCTTAGAAACCCCTGACATATGCGGGCCATCCCCCTGGTACATAAGCCAGGAGGATCTTCAAAACACATTACTTTTAAAACAATATATAAACTGTTTGTCTTTAAAGAGCTCTTCTAAATAGTGTGTCTTTGAGTTGAAGACATGGAACAATAAACTCGATTATATCGTTAGTTAACATTCCTCGATGATGACATCACAAGAAAACCCTAACCGAGACACAACATGGGAGAGGTGAGCATGTTTTTACCGCTGGAATGCAGCAAAGTGACAATTTATTAGCTCCTTCCCATAACTTCCTAAACACAGGAAATCATTGTTCGGGGAAACCATGATCGGTGAGAATGCATGCTTTGTGTAATAAATGTGTAGATCAAATTTAGACAGAGACGGTAGTGAGGATAGGTAATTCGGTTGGTTTATATTTAGAGAGAGGTACTAGATTCTTGATTCACAATGACCCGATGAAGACAAAACGACACGCTGTCACTGCCAGTCACACGTGTGCTCACACATAAACACTGTAGTTACTCTCATGTTGACAAAAGTATCCAGAAGCATTTGCACTACACACAAAAAAAGCAAAGACATTACTGTAAACCAAGAGGTAAGATCATAAATCGTAACACCACATATTGTTATATACAGTGGATCAACATTTAGTCTCATGTATATAGCTACTGTATAATCTGCTATTTAAACAGAGACACACATACCTCGCATATGCACTATGCAAATATACACTCCTCTCTTTCCAAGTCACATAATGTTGGTGCCATGTCTGACCCTATAATTTCTGCTACCCTGGCCATCTGCACTGCACTGGTTTCACTGAGGGCAGATTGTCTTCTTTTAAGTCTCTTTTTTTTTCTCCTTTTCCTTCTTTTTAATTCTTACTTATCTCACATGAGCAACAAAACGGTTCAAGTTGAAGTCAACAAAAGTCTTGGGTCGGCACACATCCAAGATGCAGGCGCGTCAGCCAACTGAGCCAGCAGGATGCCCACTAAAGCAGATTTTTAGTCAGCCCTGTATAATTTTGGAAGCGAGGCTGCAGCCCTGTCTGAGTGGTGAGTTTGATATGTTTTTAAGATATTGAAGTAAAATAAATGAAGCGAACAGTAGAGAGATGACAGGAAGTGAGGGGGAATGACATGCAGCAGAGGTCCCCTGAGGCACTTGTGCTGAGAACGTTGTGTTCCATGGCCGGCGCCTGGGCCACCCTAATTTTAAACTAAATTGTGCTCCAAAGTCTTACAATAATTTTTATCAAACAATGGTTAGATTATTAAAGTAAAGTATTAATGAGTGTACTACTGCTATGTTAGATGTACACTTGGTGTTGACTGACACAATGGATTTAGTTTCTTTTAAGAAAGTTGGTATAGTCCAATATGCTTATGATCGTGATCCAATTTTATACTTAAGAGAAAAGCTATATAAAAAAAATAACGTTGAAAAGGCTCCCAACAAAAATATATTTGTTGATGATTACCTTCTAAATGTAAATTAGAGTTAAATTGGTTAATATCAGATTAAACATTAATTGAAGGATTAAGGGTGGATTGAAAGAAATTAAATGTTTTAGGTTCCTAATTCTCTCCTCTTTATACAGTATTTCCTGTTTGAGACTGTAGATATGTGGTCCTCTTAGGCCACTAGAGGAGGCATCAGTGTGTGATTTAGGTCAGGATCAAGCCCTGCTGCACTGGGATAAACAGTCAACAACATGTATCCTGGAGCTGAAACTTGTGTTTAAATTTGTAGTGAATTAGTCCACAGAGCTGATGTCCCTTGTGCTAAAGACAAAAATATGTGTGGGCTTCATACGTTCTTATCTACAGTATGTTCTGATTCATATCAAGATAGCAGTAAACTTGTGGACAGTAAAACATCAGCTCCTGTTAAACTACTATGTTTGTACAGCTACAAGAATTAAACCTTTCCTGTTTTTTCCATGCGCAACCATAAGGTTTAAAATAGCCTCGTTTACACAGACTTCTGGTAAACAATATTTATGTGATCTGAAAAAGCAGATAGGGCTGTCCCAGGGGTGGCACCCCATCTGATAGAGCAATCAGGGGAAGAAATTAGTCAGAAGACATAAGAGCTGCAGTTTTAACATTTTTCATCAACATATCTTACCGTAACTCTACAGATAAAAATACAAGACAGATTTAAGCAGAGAGGATGGACACAGTAGTTATTTGAATTAAGATTAAGAAATGTTTGCAGTCAGATGTACACACATGAACACACACACAAATTCAACCAAACTTTAACTTGAATATGAAGGAATTCATTGGAGGTGATACATAAAGTACATGCTCTGTTGTAAATAGATGGGTGGTCATTTGTGATGAACACACACACACACACACACACCAAACTGTGGAATGTGACACCTTGGTCCTACCTCACTTCGTACCAACCTCACAGTGCCACACAGGCCACCCAACAACAATTGTTATGAAAACTTTAAACTTCATACCTTTTCCTCTTAAACTCCAGCATGATATACAGTATTTTAAAGTGTGACAGTAGTGGAAATATGTTGGCAGTTATCACAGCATTGTATAGTCATTTAAGATATGTCTTTACAGCAGCCAAAATGTCTGTTAGATCCATCTAAATTGCAAAAGCTCAGGAAAGCCATACCAAGTAGAGTGACTAACAATTAGTTTAGTGTTGAATAATCTGTTGTTGATTAAATTTCTTGTTTTGTGTGACCAACAGTCCAATAACCAACCATATTCAATTTAATATCATGCAAGACCAAGAAAAACAAATGTCTCAACAAATTACTCAAAAGATTAATCGATCATCAAATAAGAGCGCCAATTAATGTCAATGTCTGAGAAATCTACACTTTCTTGCTCACAATAGTCTGTCAACCATCTCTCAGTGCAATTCCAACAATTCCACTATCTGACTCTTCCAAAAAGATAAAGCAGAAAGTCACTGTTTCACTAATACAGAGGAACTGTGGGCAAACAAAATGAAAAGAACTGCATTTTGTAAGAAGTTTTATACTCACAGATCAGACTGAGAAGCTGAGTCCATACAGAGGACCGAGTGAACGAGTAATCACTCTCCTTCTGACCGCCTCACACAGCCATGGGAACTCACATCCCATCACCATCCAGGCTCACACACTAAACCGTTCCTCCTCTCACAGACGGACACAGTGGTGCTGCTGCACACTAAGGCTCCAGGATTCAGATTGATTACCTCGCTACACAAATGCACACAGCTACACAAACACAAACAACCACATAGCGCCCCAACCCCCAGCCTCCCACAAACATGCAAAGAGAGACACAAATCTGTATGGAGAGACATGCATACATTGCACTTTTACACATTTAAAAAGAAATGCGTCTCAAGTCAAATTTAAAGTGTCTGTCTTTTTCTGATGTCTTTGTCAGGAAAGAGATTTACCCCTTCCTCCACGGCTGTGTGGTGCAGCTGTTCCACCAACAGCCCGACCATATTCAAGCACAGAAAAAGAGTATGCCACCTGTCATAGCCGCCTAATGTACCTTAGTCCCCCTGCTGTGTGGACGTCTCACTCCAATACAAAAGCCAGTGTTTTCTCTGGGCGCGCGAGCACAGGTGGCTGGAGGAGGCAAGGTCGAGTTACAGCAGCAGCTCCCACAGTTGAAATCATCAAGGAGTCAAGGAGAGGACAAGCTCAGTCTGACTCAATTATACATACACTGCAGTATGTACTGTGTGATGTATGTGAAGTGAAGTATGACTAAACATTATGTTAAGCATAAGTTTTATATTTTTCAATAAGTAATCCCTATTGTAAAACTAGAGTAATCAAGCTTTTCTTCCCTTCAGTGTCTAATTGCATGGAATCTAATCTAATCTGTGCTGTTGGGCAGAAGAATGAAAACATCTTCCTATAATAAAGACACTAATGTTAGATGTTACCATCTTTGCACAGACTTGCCTGGGTACCCACACACCTGTAAATCT